>NC_135485.1:80210409-80322909 GCF_052094955.1 Ictidomys tridecemlineatus | reverse complement strand
TATGGAGAACCTGCAGCCCTCATACATTGTTAATGTGAATATAAAATAGTGCAGCCACTATATAAAACAGTCTTGATAACTCCTCAAAAAGTTATACACAATATTAAAACATGACTGAGCAATTCTACTCATAGGTATATACCCAAAAGAACTGAGACAGATATTCAAAAAGGTACATGTGTACACATGTTAATAGCAGCACTAACTCACAATAGTTGAAAGGTAAACTGAATAAACAAACTGAAGTATATACATACAATGGAGTATTAGTATTCAGCTAAGAAAAATAATTCAGTACCAGTAAGTGCTACAACATGGATAAAAAAAGGAAAATATTATGCTAAGTGAAAGAAGCCAAACACAAAATGCCACATATGATTACATTCATATGAAATATGAAGTAAAGCTAAACCATGGAGACAGAATACAGACTAATCGATACCACAAGTATAGGTAAGGCAGACTTTATAAAGAGAAACTGCTTATTGAGTATTTTACCTTGATGTTATATAAATGTTTTTAAAACTAGATAGAGGTAGTAAGCAGTAAAATATTGTGAATGTATTAAATGCCAGGTAACTAATTACTTTAAAGGTTGATTTTTATATTTTATAAATTTAAACAAACTATCTTAAAATAAAAAAGATATTCTGCTTTTAATTCACCCTTTTCTAGTCTCATATTTGCAAAGTACTTAGAAGATTTCCATAATTTTCTTTCAGACTCTTGAAAACTAACATTTATGATTTTGGGGAAAAAACATTTATTTGGAATTCACTAATCATTTAGGCTTCATTTCAGTTTCTTTTGTTAAATTCAAGTAAAATAATAGATTTTATTTTCAAAGTATTACATTAGTTCATCTCTGTATATTAGGATTAGGGATAATTTTTATCTTACTTATAACATTTCAATATTTACCAAATTTTTTTAACATAAAATATTACTTTTATAATCAGAAAAAAATGCAATTTATTAAAAGGATAAAACATGAATGAGTACAATAGAAGAGACTATTGGGGAAAAGATCTGGGTTATCCAATGATGATACACAGAACTTAGATAACAATGTTTCAGACCAAGAATGATTTGAAGGTATCAGAATACACATCCAATTAATACAGATAAAAGGAAAATAATACAGAAATATGTACCTTACCATAAAGGCTTGATTGTATCCAGAGACTTATTCTCCTTTAAAATTCTGAGAGATCACTATTTGTGTCTGTTCTGGGTACACTTGAACCCCAGTAAGGGCTCTAGCCTTCCTCAATAGTTACCCTTCCATCAAGTCACTTGATAGCTTATAGTGAATGGGGACAGTGAAGAGAAGACAGACAAGAAAAAGCAGCTTGGCTGAGGCAGAAAAACTGTCTCATTCCCCTTACTTTCCAAACAAGTCAGTCATGAACAAACTTACGAGTAATCTAAAGCAGGATTTTTGAAATTGTAAACTCGACATATTATTAAATAGGAAAATAAATTTAGTTATTAACTTCAGCATGTATTACATGAAATATAAAAGAATATAAAAGAACAAGAGCACAAAGTACATCCTATGTAATTAGTATAAAATTGCTTCAACTTTTTTTCAGTTTCATTTATACCTATAGGAACTGGCTTACAAATGTAAAATTTTTCTTATTATTGGCTGTGGTAGGAAAAAATTGTGAACATGACCTGAGAAATTTTCAACTCTACATTTATTCTAATTTCCTATTCCTCTAAAAAAATTAAGTGGAGGCTTAAAGGATATGAAAATATTTGGGAAAAATATCTATGGATAGAAAAAGTATAGCCCTGAAAATTGCAAAGACTGCTGGTGAGAAATGTTTCTTAAAGCTTCCCCCACATATTTCATGGACAAAAAAATCTATACAATTACTATGGTAAAGGGTATTCACAGTATTCAATGTTTAAATGTATCTTATGAATAAATAGATGCTTACCTTTCAGAAGAAATTTACTAATCCGCAAATCTGTTTGATACTTGAAAATGCATGTTTTTGTTATGGTTCAAAGATGACACTAGCTCAATACAACAGATTTCACCAAATAGAAGTCTTGACTGGTAAACAGGAATTGAAGAGGAATCATGATCTAGAGACCAACTGACTTCTCCCTCGACTGTTGGAAAAACATCTACCTAAAAAATAAATAAGTAAAAATAACTTCAATACTCCAATTCCAGTAGCAAACTAAAAATGTTCCTATTCCAGTAGGGAACCCTAAGCTAAACCAAACAATGCAAAATAGCAGGCTAAAAAAAATTCATGTCAAAATATTTTAGGCTCCTGAAGGACAAACATTACCCTACTCACTAATCACTTTCCATTATCTATTTTAACTCCAGGAGGAAAGTATCATTTTATAATACCAATAATAAAAGACTTCTCTCTCTCTCTCTCTCACTATAGACCTCACTATAAAACAAATCACTTGTTATAACTTCATTTAACTTTCTCCTGAAATGACATATGAATCTACTCTTCTAACATACAGTAAAATAATATATTTTTAAATGATATAAAAAATGGAAATTTGACATTTTGAAAATATGTAAAAATTCCATTAAAAATAGATTTCAAAGCATTAATAAAATATAAAATTAGAGTATGATTACATCATGATGACAACTGAATATTATTTGTGAGAGAAAAAATTAATTTACATAGCTTTTTCCTAGAGCAAAAGAAAAAACACATTACTTCATTTAGTAATGTATTTCCATAAATCATATGATGTAATCATATTTCTATGCAAAATTCAAAATAACAACTAAAGTTCTTAAATAGACTATCCAATTTAAGTAAAAGCCTCTTAATATAATAAATTACTAAACATATTATCATCCACCTCTAGATTTCATTCTTAGTTTCTTAACATTCAACAACCTGTTAAGAAGTATTGGTGGCACACTATATGTGCAAAAGTATAGCAGCCTTCAGGTAAAATGACGTAAAATGTCAGTGGCAGACAATTAAAAAATATGATAGCAAATCGATCTTAAAATTATTGAGAGTTGTAAGGAATTAATTAGATCAAACACATTGTAGTATCATGTGCTCCTTAAACCAAATAACAGAAGTAACCCACTGGAAAAAGGATTTCCAGAAACTGTCTTATGGCATTTTAGATATTTCTATATTATTAAATGTAATTCATGTTTCATCTGTGTTTGTATTCTTGTTTGCAATAATTTATTTTATTAAAATGCGGAACTTCTGGGCTCAGGATGTGGCTCAGCGGTAGAGCGCTTGCCTAGCACGCAGGAGGTCCTAGGTTTGATCCTCAGTGACACATAGAAATGAATAAATAAGGTATTCTGTTCAACTACAACTAAAAAATACATATTTTTTTTAAATGCAGAACTTCCTATTTATTTCTATAATTAATTGGTGCTGGAAATTGAATCCAGGGGTGCTCTTCTTATTTTGACATGATTTTGGCATGATATAGCCCTAGCTCTTTTTTTTTTTATTTTTGAGACAGTCTCAGTAAAGTTGCCCAGGTAGCCCTGAACTTTTGATACTCCTCTCTCATCCTTTTGAGTAGCTGGGATTATAGGTGTGCACCAACACCTGGCTTAGCATTTCCTTGTTTTAAACTTTCAATCTTATCTGAAAAGTTTCAAAGGATACTCTTCTAAATTATAATACACATACAGAGAATATCTTAATGTTGTCACTGGATCTTTGCACAGCAATATATTCATATAACTTTTCTTCTATGGTTGAACCAAAAATTTCTGACCATTAAAATAAAATGTGTCTTTCTCATCTTTACTTTGTAAAAACAGATAATTTTTGTCTGTTTGGAGTGAAAGTATTCAAATATCATTCGACTACTTTAACGTTATCTGTTTTATGATTAATGTGTATTTAAGTAACACTGAATATATATTGTCATACCACTGTCTTACCATTATTTAAAGAATGATGGCTATTTACCTCAAGAAGTATGACTGTAACCAAAAGAAAAAGTGACACTACAATCAATGTCCGGAGTAATTGTAATTTATTTTATTTCTAAATACATACTTTAAACCAATTAGGAGCCAACTTTACATTTCTTACACTACTAGGGTCATTAATTAACCTTATTTTGACATGATATATTGAATATATCATGCCAAATATATTGAATATATCATGTCAAATTGATATACAGTGAAGGAAACCAAGATGGGAGAAAAAGAGAGGGCATTATAGGCAAAATTAGGAAACACATATTATCCCCTGTACACTCAGTAAGGCCACAGCAAACAACTACACTTCCTCAGCAACTCATATGTAGAACTATTTACCAGGCTCTCCATGAAGACTATACTGGCTCTTTTTCTAGTTATTCTCTTAGGAATGACATAAATATTGAGAAATCTAGAAATAGATATACACATGCACATATAAAAAATTATTGTCAGTATGTAAGTTACTGTTGCCCTGGGACTGCAATAATTTATGTAACATCTGTTTTCATATTTTTCTAATTTTTTCCCTAATTAGCATGCATATTTAACGCATAAATGCTCAGACCACCTTTTTTCTGCTGACTGTGCCCATTTTTCCCCCTGAAGTTGTGTACTCCTAGGTATAATTTAGAATACATGGAAACCAAAAGCTTATTGAAATTACTAATTTTAAAATGTAAACAGTACTAAACTAATTTTCAAGAGAACACTGAAGTCTTAGGAGTTTTCACAAGTACATGTCAATCTGTCAGCAACAGTCATGTACTAAATAAAAGCCCAAATGAAACAAAAACAAAAAACCTACATAAAATCCTTAACTTTGAATTCTAACTTTCCTAAGAACTAAGAAACTTATTGAAATAGCTATGATTTCTTGTCTTGACAGGGTTGGTACAATTTTTAAATGTTTATGCCTCAAACAACTAAAATAAATGGACAAATCCCACATAGTAAATATCAAGATGTGTGTGATCAACCATCTCCTTTTTAAATTGTAAACCTCAAATACAATGCAGACTCAACAAAAGGACAAAGTTTTAGTCTAAAGCTTATGAAAGTTCAATCCAAGTTCTGGAAAGCTTTTAAATCAAAATATTACTTATATTCACTTTTAACAGAAAAATTAAAACTAAAGGCAGATCAAATCAATGCAACCACAAGTTAAGTATTCTCAAATAACAATGCTTAGGATGACAACAATGTAGCCCTATCTGAACTTTACTCCAGAATTAATCACTTTGTATATTAATTGCTTATTTATAGACTTTAGTCAGTCATTTGCTATTTGTTATCTACTGTCAAGACTATTCTGGGCCTTTGTAAACACTAAAATTATGTCAGCCTTGAAGGAGCTTACATTTTTACTTGGGGAAACAGCACATAATTATGCAAATGCATAACTGTGAGATTTTTATACCAGGAAACAGGATTTAGTTCAGAGATCAGAAAAGGCCTAAGAAACAGTTTTAAGATGAGGTCTTAGTGTTATAGGATGTATTCCAACCTAGGGCACAGCAAGTGCAAAGTTCCAAAAAATAAGTAAGACCAGCACATTTTATGTCAAGAAAGACCAGTTGCAACTGGAAAGGGAACACATAAGAACCAAAATGAGGCAGAAAGAGTAGGCAAAGACATTAAAGGGCTTAAAATAAGTTATGACAATCAACTCTACTTTGAAAAATACCACATTTGGCTAACTCACAGTGAGGGCCAAAAGGTGGCAGGGGAAGAGTCAGATGTGAGATAAGAATAACCTAAACAAAGGTGATAGAGAAGGCAGAAGAGACTTCTTGGATTACAATCAGCTGATCTTGGTGGGAGATTAGATTATGTAGAGGATGAGTATGGCTAGCAATTCCTTTCACTGATGTACTGAACTCTGAAAGAAGATAAGGTACAGAAGGAAAGAGCTTAAATTTAGATTTAGGTATGTTAAACAGTTTACCTGTTGCTGATGTTTCATAGGCATTTCAATTTAAATGTCTGCAGTTATAAGAAATGTCTGGGCTAGGATCAAATTTAGAATTTGCCAGAATATGAGCATTTATAAAAAAAAGAAAACCTATATTCTTTTCCCATCAGAAAAAATCTTCAAAAATCCAATGCCTTCCTAGTTTGTAGCTATTACACTATATCAGAATAGAGAAGTATTTCATATCTTGACAAACTCATTTAGACTATTATTGGTTAATCCACACATCATATTTGTATTTTATGTCTTATTTTGAACTGCTTAATAATAGTTATCATTTACAGAAATTATTTACTTTGAAATAGAATTGCATTTAGTACTCTAAAAATATGCATTAAAAGTCATTAATCTGGGGGGATAGTAGAGGATAGGAAAGGCAGCAGAATACAACAGACACTAGTATGGCAATATGTAAATCAATGGAAGTGTAACTGATGTGATTCTGCAATCTGTATATGGGGTAAAAATGGGAGTTCATAACCCACTTGAATCAAAGTGTGAAATATGATATATCAAGGACTATGTAATGTTTTGAACAACCAACAATAAAAATTTAAAAAAATAGAAAAAAAAGTCATTAATCCTCACAATAATCTTAATTATCACATCCACTTTTCAGATGAGGACAGTCAAGTTTAGGGAAGTGTAAAGTTACTGGTAAGTCACTAAATTATAAAGCTTCCAACTCAGGTTATCCGAACTCATGGTCCATGCCATGTCCACCTAAAATAAAGGGTAGTATGTGTAGTATCAGGGGTCTTGAACTGTAAAAATAGATCAATTTCAGTTACAATCCTGACCATAGAACACCACGTAAGTGATCTATGTTTCCTCACCTGAAATTCTTAGTAAAACCTACTGACATTTTAGGAAATGTAAGTCAAACATCTGAACTGACATCCCCATACCAACACATGTTCCTCCTACCAACGGGGTGAGAGGTGCCAATGGAGGGAAGACTTAGAGGCTATTCACTGATATTATTGTCCTTCAACTAACAAACACTGACCATGAAAGCTTTGAAAACTAAACAGTATGTGGAATGGCAGGCAGGTCATTGGGAACAGCTAATCAGTTCTCCTCTGCTCTTCTCCCAAGTGGCAAAAAAGAACATCCATCAGGAAAGACAGAAGCCAAAATTCTAAAAACTGCCAGGGAAGAATTCAGCAGTGCTTCAAAACCTTTAGTGTGTATAAAAACCATCTAAGAAGCTTATCAAAGTGGTGATTTAGAATCAGACTGACAGGACAAATAGATGTGAATGGTGGGAACATAAAGTTAAGGGAATAATTCTACCAACTGGGTCCACTATGCTGACCCCTACATGCTTCTTTTCCAAAAAGCAATTTACCTGCAGCCCTCCCTCACTAAAATGATGTAACAGGATATGTTATATTTCTCAGCAAACTACCATTTATCTGCAGGAGAAATGCAGGCACAAAATAATTCCAATAAGAGACACCCAAGTTACCCTGAAGGGGAAGACTTTTGTGAGATTTTCACAAACTAGATGCTGAAACTCAGGAAGAGAAGGATAATTCCCCCTAACCACAAACTCTATAAGAAGAGATTATAATTAGAACTTGTCATCATGGGCAAAAGTGACCTACAGTGCTCATGGAAGTGGGAACTTGAAAATCTGATGTCATCCTTCTGTCAGTCAAAAGTCAAGAGGTGGACCTGGATGGGACTCTTGGAAGCTTCCCTGGGAAGCTTAATATAAAATTTTCAGATTTTTTATGATTACTATCAATGTGTCTTTTCAGTAAAATCAATCAATCAATCAAACAATGTGGAATCCAGGAGAGGCATGCTGTCCTTTTCCTCTGAGAGGACCCTTTCTCTCCTTAGAGTGCCCCCTTTTTCCATCCTTTCTAATAAACTCAACTCTGTTACTCTTGAGTGACATCTCTGAAATGTCTTTCCAACTTGATCACAAGAATTGACATTTTTGGAGAACTTCACAGTGCCTCAGTTTCCCAGAAGTCCCCAATCCTATATTAAGATCCTCCAAATATTTTGATACAATAGATGACTTTTCAAGCCTTCTCAGAATATATCTACCAACTAACCACTTTCCATTCTTTAGGCACAAAATTTTTAAATTTTTGAACATACATATTTTATTCAACCTAATTAAATCATATCCAACATAATTTAAAATTTTCAGTTTTTTATGATTACTATCACAATGTGTCTTTTCAGTAAAAAACAAGAGATGACTAAATAAAAATTTTGAACTATACAAAGAAAAAATAACTGCATGATTTTCCTTAATATAAAATTTAATCTTCTGGTTAAAAATTAAGTCATTTACTGATATTTTTGGTAGAAGACATAGGAATTGTTTAACGGAGATGAATACGGAAAATTTTGTTGCAAAATTTATATGTAAAAGGATACAATAACAGCTAACAAAAAAGGACAAAAAGGAGTAAGAGCTTACATCTAACCTTGCTTAATGACACTAATGGACATTAACATACACTGGTACCAAAGGAGCATTCAGGACAGAAAATGTTTCCCATACTTCCAATCAAACTTAAAACGTTTGTGTCAGTCTTCTCGTCTGCATGAAACTGTCTATACTGAGTACTGTTGAACAAACTGCACTCAATAATCTGATCTGCTGGCACACCAAGTTAGGGCTATCAACATTGTTCTGGTGGCATAGAGATTCTAACTCCAACAAAACTCCCAACTTTCCCGCAAGGATAACTACTTGTTTTTTAATTTTGAAATTTGAACATGAATATTTTTCTTTCAAGGACTATCTATGAAGATGAATATAGTCCACTGAAATTTAGTTTTTTACATAGTTCTCCCTGTATTCTTCTAAATCAATGAAAATATTCAAGAAATTTTTTACCCCTTGACATTTACATACATGCCAGAACCATGTTAGGAAATAATGTCAAACATAATAAAGTCTCCTTGAAAAATGAACATTAGTAACAATATGAAGTTATCTTTTCAATGCCTCCTCCTCACCACCAAAAAAAAAAAAAAAAGAAGGAAATTAACACTAACTCCATATAGCTAGCAAATGGTATGGCTGGGAGTTGAACCCAAGCAATATGACTCCTGTCCATTTGGTCTTAACCATGCCACATTGATTTAAAATGAATTCTTAGTATATCATAGTTAAGTTTACCTGACCATAATGTACTCTACTCATGAATTTCCTTCAACTTCATAAACCTTGATAGATTTATATCACTGTTTTTGAGATCTGGCTCTGTCCCTTTAGCTTTATTAAATGAAATGCTTTCAAGACGTCCTAATAGAATCTATCTTCACTTACCAAAATGACTCTTCATCTCATATTAGTATAGAACATTTTTCTCCCAAATATTCATGCTTATTTTTCACTAACCATAGTTGGTATCAAACTAGATCCCAGATTACATTAAGCTCAAAGCAAAACAGAAACCAATGCACATGAAATTCAAGAAGAGAATTTTTTGAAATTCAAATGTTATACATTCAATATTGCTCTTGATGCCAAAAATACAGTTTTTGTACTGAATAAACTGGTTCCACATGGGATCAAGCAGATATCAACTTCAATTTAGCTTAAGAAAAACAAATATATTTGTTCCTATCATTCTTTTCAAATGAACCAAAAGAGGCTGGGTCAATCCAGAGACACAAGATTCAATGAAATCTTGAAGAACACCAGTCAAAATGAACCCATGGAAAGTCAGAAAATTCCAGGAACTATTGTTTTTCACTAAGAAAACAGCAGATTAATCTAACTCTGATTAAAAAAAAAAAAAGAATCCCTTAAGCTAATTTCAGTCTTTGTTCATTTTCTGTGGCCCAACAAAAAAAAAAGGCCATGGGACTTTTCAAAACAGGTATCTTTCACAATATAATAAGACAAGCATTGTCTATAATTTTGTTTCATATTCTACATTTTCAATTCTAGCCTTCTATTTCTGCATCTCATTAACTACTCCTTATATTACCCCATTTGTTTCAAAGTTCCTTAAAAAGAAAATCCAATGCCATTTTGTGATATCATCTGGTGTCACCTTTTATCCAATAAATACTATCTACATGATCAAATTGTTCCAAAAGAAAAGTCCGAACTTTATTTGGTTGCACTAGAGGAAAGCCAAAGAAAAGGACCATCCCAGGTTAGTCTTAAACTCTGAGGGAGCTTTGGTTCTCAGAAAATGAAAGGCAACACTGATTAAAACTAGAAAAAGACAGAGGCAGAAGAGTTGAGTGTGCTCAATAAAGGACTCAATCATTTAGATTTTTTTTCCCTAGCTTGTGGCTCGTGATTTTTCCACCACTCATTTTACTACCAAACTATTGTTCCTTTATTAATCTCACTTCCTTTTATCTCTGTTATCTTTTTCTCACAGAGAAATAAAGGAAATCTTAACAGGATAATGTTGTTAATTAGCAGCAATACAGAAAAATGGTTGAGAATCAATTACCAAGTACTTAGTGAGAAAGACAGCTCTAAGGGAGATAGAGTAATAAAAAAAACAAACTAGCATTGTGGGTACAGAACTATAGGACTTAGAGGCAAAAAAATATGAGAGAAATGGTGGTGCCTACACAGAATGCAGAAGAAAAGTAAGTTTATTACATTCCCAAGATTTCTAATTTTTGTGGCATGGAAGGTACAAAAAGAGGGTAGAGACAAAAAAGACCAAGTTGGAGAAAAACAAGATACTCTTTTCCCAATATCTTCCTTCGGTATCTTGATCCCTAAAACAGGTATGTTGAGGATAAAAGAAGGAATGAGAGTATTATCTAAATTTTATTTTTGCTAACTTTTATAGCATAAAGTAATTTGAATTCACTGACGTTTGGAAAACAGATGTCAGCATTTATTTCACAGGTATTTAGGATTTTATTTTAAAGTCTCCTTAGTTCTAAACAACAGTATTACAAACCTAGAAAAATCTCCAATTGAATCTTTTAAAAGTTGCAAAAAGTGGTTTTATGATTCAAATGTCTCACTTTGGTACTGATTTTAAATATAAACAATCCAATTGAATTCTCAGATTTGCAATTTAGGTTACTTTTTTAGTAGATTTCCAATAAACACTCTGATAAAATAAATAAGAGTATCATACATGTACTGGTGCTAGTGTTTCAATCTTTCGAATAACTCAATAAAATAGCCGTGAATTAATTTATATATCTAATGTCATTTTTGGTTCTCAGGACATTTTTTTTGAGAGAGAGAGAGAGAGAGAGAGAGAGAGAGAGAGAGAGAGAGAGAGAGAAGAATTTTAATATTTATTTTTTTTTAGTTTTCGGCGGACACATCTTTCTTTGTATGCGGTGCTGAAAATCGAACCCAGGCTGCACGCATGTCAGGCGAGCGAGCTACCACTTGAGCCACATCCCCAGCCCCTCAGGATAATTTTTTAAATGTATTCTTCAAAAAAATTCTTCAACATATTTAAAGTTTCCAAGAAAAATTACT
Organism: Ictidomys tridecemlineatus; assembly: GCF_052094955.1. NCBI lineage: Eukaryota > Metazoa > Chordata > Mammalia > Rodentia > Sciuridae > Ictidomys > Ictidomys tridecemlineatus. The sequence continues at coordinate 80,311,512 of NC_135485.1, read as the reverse complement.
ACTATGGTCTCATAGTATATCAAATGTTTAAATTAAGAATATTCAAAAATCTTATGACAAATAATCTATGTTAAGCTATTATAAATTAGTGAAATGAAACAGGAGAAAAATCACAAAAAAATGAGAAATATAGTATGCCAAGCCTTTTGGTTCTAAAAACCAAATGATCATGATGTTGTTTTAAATTTTTAATATTTTCAATTTGTGATACTGAAAATTCAAAAAAGGCTCTGAAGCAACTGGTTATTATTCTCCAAGGGTGGAAGCCTAAATAAAACATTCAGCTATTAGGACATGGAAGGCTAGGAAAGGGACACCTAAAGACATTTTTTGTTTTGTTTTGTTTTTTTGGAAGGGGGGTTGGTAGTACTAGAGATTGAACCCAGGGATACTTAACCCCTGAGCCACTTTAACACAGCTCTCTACTTGGCAGATCACCCAAACAAAAACTATCATGACTATCATGACATATGAAGAACTAAATAATACAATCAGTAATTTAGACTTAACAGATATATAGAGAATATTCCATTCATCAATGAGGGAATACACTTTCTTTTCAGCAGCACAGGAATCCTTCTCAAAAATAGTCCACAAAGCAAGTCTTAGCAAATAAGAAAAAAATAGAGAGAATATCCTTCATTTTATTGTACCATAATGAAATGAAATTAGGATTCAATGATAAAATAAAAAATAGAAGTTACTCTAATACCTAGAGGCAAATAAAATACTATTGAATGATAAATGGATAGCAAAAGAAATCATGGATGAAATTTAAAAAATACTTCGAGGTAAACGAGAATAGAAATACAACAAATCAAAATCTCTGGGATACTATGAAGGCAATACTAACAGGAAAGTTCACTGCATTGAAGTCATTCTTTAAAAGAAAAAAAGTCAACAAATAAATGACCTAACATTACATCTCAAAGGCCTAGAAAAAGAGGAACAAATCAACACCAAAAGCAGAAAACAGCAAATAATTAAAATCTAAGCTGAAATCCATGAAATTGAAAACAAAAGGAACAATTAAAAACATTGACAAAAATTGGTTCTTTGAAAAAAAATAAAATTGATAAACACCTATCAATGCTAATGAAGAGAAACAGAAAATTCACATGATTAAATACATGAGGAAAAAGTAGCTATCATGATGCGCACTACTGAAATACAGATGATAATTAGAAACTATTTTGAAAATCTATACTCCAATAAGACAATAAAAAGTAGAAAAATTTGAAGATGTCAATAAATTTCTAGAGACATATGACCTACCCAAACAGAATCAGGAGGACATACAATATTTAAATAAATCAATTTAAAGCAATGAAATAAAAGATACCATCAAAAGCCTACCAATCAAGAAAAGCAAGAGCAGACATATTTCAAACATTTCCAAACTCATTCTATGAGCCTAATATAACCTGATACCAAAATCAGACAAAGACACATCAAGGAAAATAAACTTAAGACCAATATCCCTGATGAACATAGATGCAAAAATTCTCAATAAAATCCAGACAATCACATACAAAAATGTATTTAAAAGATAGTGCACCACACTCTCGTGGAGTTCATCCCAGGGATGCAAGGTGGCTTAGACATACAGAAATCACTAAATGTAATTCATCACATCAACAGACTTAACCACAAGAATCAGATAACCATCTCAATAGATGCAGAAAAAGTATTTGACAAAATACAGCACCCCTTCATGTTCAAAGCACTAGCAAAACTAGGGGTAGTAGGAACATACCTCAATATAGTAAAAGCTATATATCTAAACTCAAGGCCAACATCATTTTAAATGGAGAAAAATCTAAAGCATTTCTCTAAAAATTAGAACAAGACAAAGAGGCCCTCTTTTACCATTTCTATAACACAAATCCTTGAAACGTTCACATAGCAATTAGAAGAAAGAAATTAAAGGTTTATGAATAGGAAAAAAGGCACTCAAACTATCCCTATTTGCAGATGACAGGATTATATATTCAGAAGATTCAAAAAGTCCCATCAGAAAACTTCTAGAATTAATAAATGAATTCAGCAAAGTATTGGGATATAAAATTCACACCCATGAATCAAACGCACTCCTATATATCAGTGATAAATTCACTGATAGAGAAATTAGGAAAACAACCTCATTCACAATAGCCTCAAAAAATAAAATACTTGGGAAATCAATCTAACAAAACAGGTGAAAGTCCTCTGCAATGAAAACTACAGAACACTAAAGAAGGAAATTGAAGATGACCTTACAAGAAAGAAAGACCTCCCATGCTCCTGGAAAGACAGAATTAATATTATCAAAATGACCATACTACCAAAAGCATTATACAGATTTAATGTAATTCCCATTAAAATCCCAATGACATTCTTGATAGAAATAGAAAATGCAATCATGAAATTCATTTTGAAAAATAAAATAGCCAAAGCAATCCTTACCAAGAAGAGTTAAGCAGGAACATCACAATACCAGACCTTAAACTATGCTACAGAGCATAATAACAAAAAAAGGCATGGTATTGGCACCAAAACAAACATGTAGACCAATTGCACAGAAAAGAAGACACAAACCCAGATAAATACAGCTATCTCATACTAGACAAAGGTGCCAATAATATTCACTGAAGAAAAACAGCCTATTCAACAAATGCTTCTGGGAAAATTGGAAATCCTTATGTAACAAAATGAAATTAAACCCCTCTCTTTCACCATGCAAAAACTCAACTCAAAATGGATCAAAGACTTAGGCACTAGAACAGTGACCTTGAGCCTAATAGAAGAAAAATCAGGCCCAACTCTTCACCATTTCAGCTTAGGATCTGACTTCCTTAAAAAGACTCCTAAAGTGCAAGTAGTAAAATGAAGAATCAATAAATGGGATGGATTCAAATTGAAAAGCTTCTTTTCAGCAAAGGAAAAAAAATCAATAAAGTGAAGAGAGAGCCTACAGAATGGGAAAAAATCTTTACCACATGAACCTCTGACTGAGCATTAATCTCTAGGATATATAAGGAACTCAAAAAACTTAACACCAAAAAAAAAAAAAATAAAAATAAACCAGTCAATAAATGGGCTAAAGAATGAGACAGACACTTCAAATAAATATAATCCATCAACAAATATATGAAAAAATTCAACCTCTAGCAATTTGAGAAATGCAAATCAAAACTCAGTTCTAAGATTTCTTCTCACTCCATTTAGAATGGCAATTATCAAGAATACAAGTAATGATGAATGCTGGCGAGGATGTGGGGGAAAAAAGGTATACTCATACATTGCTGGTGGGACTGCAAATTTCTGGAAAGCAATATAGAGATTCTTCAGAAAACTTAAAACAGAACCACCATTTGACCCAGCTATGCCACTCCTCGGTTTATACACAAAGCACTTAAAATCAGCATACTACTGATTTTAAGTAGTGATTCAGCCACATCAATGCTTACAGCAGCTCAACTCATAATAGCTAAATTATAGAACCAGATCTAGGTGTCCTTCAATAGATGAATAAAGAAAATGTAATACACACACACACACACAGTATTACTCAGCCTTAAAGAAGAATGAAATTATTGCATTTACAGGTAAATGGATGGAGCTAGAGAATATCATGCTAAGCAAAATAAGCCAATCCCCAAAAACCAAACACTGAATATTTTCTCTGATATGCAGATGCTACTTCACAATAGAATTAGGGAAGAATAGAGTTACTTTGGATTAGGCAGAGGGGAGTGAAGGAAGGTGAGGGGGCTTAGGGGTAGAAAGGATAGCAAAATGAATTGGTGATTATTACCCTACGTACATACATGACTACAGGACCAGTATGATTCTACATCATGTACAACCAGAAGAATGAGAAGTTATACTCCATTTATATATGATGTGTCAAAGTTCATTTTACTGTCATGTACGAATAATTAGATTTTGAAAAAAGAAAACATATAGGAAAAAAAGTATTATACATATTTTCTTTGGAGTATGATTACTCTATTTTGACTCTAAGTAGATTAATATATTTCCAGTTGAATAAAACCAATATTTGGTACCCACCAATCACTTAACATAACTTTAGTCACTATCAATTGGCTGAAAGCCATATTTTGAATTCACTTAGAGCCAGGCTACCACATCCCCGAAAACCATCTTTAGATTGCTACATTTCTCTTCTAGGCTAGTCTTCCTAAACAAAGACCTTTCTTTGAAGTAAAAATTTTTTAAAGCAGTTGACCAGAAATTTTTTTTTAAACAGGGCCAGCCTTCCTATGCTTCATATGATTAACAATCTCAGGTCATCTTTTTTTAAATTTTACTTAAAATATATATGTATATATGTGAGTATATATTTTTTTTAATTTAAAAAGAAAACATTTAAAACATTTGTCATTGAACCTTGATTTTATTCATTTATACATGGTGCTGAGAATTGAACCAGGTGCCTCACTCATGCTAGGGAAGCACTCTATCACCGAGCCACAATATTATCCCCTCTCAGATTATCTTTGCATTAAGTGACTCGTCAACATGGTTTCTTTCTAAAGGAGGTAGGCTCTTTAACCTTAACAAGTATTAGTCATATAGTATTAAATATTTTTACAAAAACCACATAATTCAAATACCCACAGCAAATTTATAGCATCCTAAGGACTATGCACATCAGAAAACTGTAGAACTTTTTCAGGATGTCAAGTCTTAGTAGAACTCAATTATAAGGAATGTGCTGAACTACATGTAATAAAAATGTCTAGTTTAGCTGGAATTTTTAGCAACTAGAATTCTGCTCTATAGCAATTCTGATGTTTAGAACTTCAAAGTATCATTTTAATCATACCAGAAAGGTTAAATTATATCCTGAACAGTTTGTGTACTGGGTACAGATATTTTAAACCAGGGAAAGGATAGTCTTTTTAGCAACTAGAAAACTTGATCATTCAGGAAAACAAAGTTCACCATATCTATGTGATTCATTTGATCAACCTCCATAATTAAAGATGAGAAAAGTATGCTTCATTTTGGGAAGCATACCATTAAATATTGTCATGTATATATTAACTCAATTTTATCCAACAAATTTCATGAGGCTTCTAAGCAGAAAGGAGGGAGGGGGACTTTTTAGAAGGGTGTTAACAGGGATTGAACTCAGGGGGCTTTTAACAACTGAGCCACATCCCCGCCCCTTTTAATATTTTATTTAGAGACATGATCTAGCAAGGCCCTAAGGAACTCAGCTAAGTTGCTGAGACTGGCTTTGAACTTGCAATCTTCCTGCCTATGTTCCTAGTGGGGGGTGCACTGACGCACACCTGTACTTAACATCCAATAATGCAACTTGGAAATCAGACTTTTTAATAATATTGAATGAACCTTTTAATTTAAGATGCAGACAACTGACCAAATTATTGCATCTTCTGTAGTATGCTCTTGGGGAAAAAAAAAGAAACCATATGAACATGCTCTCTGGTTTTTAGTACATTTATCTTACTCATCTCCCTCTTCCAAACTGAATAGAACAGAAGTAAAACAGATCTCTCATTCCATCACTATCGTACTGATCCTCTTTCCCTCCCAATAATATCAAGCAGAGACTCCTTAAAAGAGTCTAATTTTTACCAAAGTGTTCTCTCATGGGGCATTTTTACTTTATTCTTCACTCAAACCTTTGGTTATCCCTAATATCTGAAACATAAGGATATTGTAATCAATTATAAAAGGATGACAGTACAGTATTTTAATAATTAAAATTATGAGTAGTGATTATTAATTTACAAGGAAATTTTTATTATACTAATGGTGAAATATATAAATGAAATTAAAATAATCCTAAGAAAGGTTTACTATAGTTAAATATGACAATGTCCTTCAAGAAAAAAAAAGTTAATATGGCTATTTATCATAAATCTTTTTAGGGTTCAGTTCAGGTTTTCAAAATCTTTAGATCAAAACATACACTTTGACAGAGAGGTCATTTCCATATTGAACAAAAACAACCATAACCACAAATAACCAAAAATCTAGTGAAATATGTTACATTCCCAAAGAAGGATCCTGGCAGATACCAAAAATTTCAGATAAAACAAAGTTCCAGCTCTAGATATTCTGCACAATAAAAAAGAGGAAAACTGAAAAAGAAGTAGCTTAATCAAATTCCCCTTCAAAAGTTAATTCAATTTTACTGAAGAGAATGATTAACTATGCAAAAGCTACTAGAACTTATTAGATCAAAAATCAGCTATTTTCCAGAATACCTCTTTGGATAGTAATATACAGATATTTTCCCACAGAAATAATCTAAAAAGTCAGGTAACTACTTACAGAAGAAAATAAGTTTTAAACCTTCATTATTGGCAGGAGATTTCAAAGAATAGCATTAAGATGGATGTAATCACCATCCATCAATACAAACTGCAATTTAAAATATTTTCTCAATAACTAGTGTGCACTACCGAAAAAAAATTTTTAATTTCCATATATGGTACTGAATAAAAATGGAATAAAATTAAATCCACTTTAAAGCTTTACATAATGACCTCCAGTGGCTTACAGTCTCTCTTCAATCTTTACTTCCAACTCTACATTATGTAAATCCACATTAGCAATCTAACAACTTGACACAACTGTATCTAACTATGTTTTTTATTTTTTATTTGAAACCTAAAGTTTTCAGAGATTATGAAGGAAAAGAAACCAAGGTGAGTTTAAAGGGCAAAACAAAGAGCTAGATTACATTTGCCATTTTGACAGGCCCCTCCCAGACCCTCTATTCAGCTTGATTTCTGCTCACTTTGATAGCAATAGTTCTCTCATAGCCTACAAAATCCAGACAGGACCTACAGTAATCAAGGAGAAAAATAACTGGTCTTGGCAAACAGGCTAACAATCATCTCTGTCATCTCACTTTATAATCCTCTGTTTAGTGGGGATTATCTGTTAATACTGTATAGTAGGTGAGCCATTATGAGCCAAGCTATAGCATCATCTCAATAGATCAAAAATTATTTTGATAACATTCAACATCACACGAGATTAAATGCTAAAACAATTAACTGGAAATGTGATGAAGTGAACAAAATGTATCTTTCAAAAAAATCTACAGTAAACATCACATTAGAAGCTCCTTTTAAAAAATTATATATAATATATATATATATATATATATATATATATATATATATATATATATATATAATGCTGATGCCCATTATTCCCACTATACTCAAGACTGTACTAGAAGATCAAGACAGAGGAGGAAAAAAACATTGAGTAAAAAGGAAAGAAACAGAAGGGGGCAAAATTGTTGTTTTTCATATAGAACAATCTATGTAGGACATCCAAGTGGATCTATGAACATTTCATTAGATTTTATAAAAAAACTCAAAAAGCTCACTGGATATACACAAAAAAAGGTCTCTGATTTTCTTTTCATATGTTCACTTTCCTAATCCATGATTATCTCTTTGTATTTCTGTGTCTTCTTCAGTGGGTTAAGTCTTTATTGAAAGGCACCAACACTACACAATGCTTTAAGCACTAAGCTTTGATAAAAAGAGAAAAATATTCCTCTACCCCTTCTCAGAAGATCTGTGACTTTTTCACATTTTTAATTCTTTTACCAAATTGATTCGGTAATTCAATCATGCTATACTATTAGTTGCTATTTTGGACAGATTCTGACAGGTGAGGTATACTCTACAACATCAATAGTATAGAATTTTTTTTTCTGATATTAGAATAAATGGTCCCAGTTCATTATTCTTAGTGAAACCATAGCCCAACTTAAAAGTACCACTTTGCTGGTGGCAAAAATGAGAGTCCTATGACAGCTCCATGTCCAGCTATACAGCCTCCAGTGACATTTCTGCACTGACTTCTTACCATGTTTTACCAGTATTTTGTTTCTTGTATCTGAGTGTTATCTGAAAATCAGTAGTGGTTTTACTATGATTCCAGAGGATTCCTAAAGTTTATTGTCAAAAGCACCTGAGCATATTTTTATTTCCTATCTTTAATTCACTTTACAATTAAAGTTTTTTTAAAATCATCATTTACTTCCATTTCATAAACTCCTTCAAAATCTAGCAAAATAGTAGCACTACAATGATCAACATTTAGTAGATGGATGCAAAACCTTTACTTTATTTATTTATTTCATGTGGTGCTAAGGACCGAACCCCATGCCTCACACTTGTTAGGTAAGCGCTATACTACTGAGCCACAACCCCACTCCCTGGGTACTTGCTTTCTTATTTTACCCACCCCCACTCTAATTTTTTTTGTCACGGCTGTTGTTTTATTTAACAGTCTCATCCAACTATCAGTTCCCATTGTGACAGTTTCCCAAATTTATATCTCAGGTGAGAAACAATGGTGGCTTGGAATGGAGAAGAGGTGGTGAAAAGTAGCTGGATTCTAGTAATGATGATGAATATATGTACATATGCTTATGATCAAAATATCTTTTTTTACTTAGTTTCATAAATAATAATATAAAAAAGCAATGATTTTGAAAAAAATCCAAAAGGAAAAGAGAAAATTCTATAAGCCAAACATATTTCCTTAAACACACACAAAATACATCCCCTTTTAATTTAGTACCATCCCTCCAATGCAGGCCTTTCACACAGTGGCTTTGAATTTATAAAACTACCTTCCCTACACCTGATTTAAAGCTGTTGAAGGAACATTATTCCTTTTTAGAAATTCACACTGAGGGCGGGGGTTGTAGCTTAATGGTTGAGCACTTGCCTTGCATGCGTGAAGCACTGGGTTCAATTCTCAGCACCATATATAAATAAGTAAATAAAAGGTCCATCAACATCTAAAAAGATATTTTTTTTAAAAAAAGTAGTTCTTAAACAGTATCTTTAAAATATAATATTTTTATTTAAAAATTAAACACTCAGGAAGAGTCACACTTCCACCTTTAAGGAAAGTAAGAAAAACAAGTTTCCAAAAACAGAATTTTTATAACACATATATGGCTTTACAATCAATAAGCTTTCAAGAATATACATGTATTCTAAATCTTGCATACAAGGTCCAATATTCAACTGTCAGTAAGCCTGGCTACCAAAATCTCAGCAACTGTCTGAAACAATGACACTGATAACTATTAGATAACTAACCACCAGAAGAACTTAGCAGTGAGAAAGACAGGAAAAAAAAATACTGAACTCCAAGAAGTTAATGAGATTTCCAAGTCTCCATACTAGAAATGCAATGATACTAGTCTAAGACAGACTACCATTTATTCTTCAGAAGTATCTAATATAAGTCACATTATCAAAACTGTATTAGACTAGGTCCTCACAGTAACGCTCAATTCTTCAGATTATTAGCAGAAATAAAGTTCTTCAGCTTCAAATTGTTATCCAATACTGTGTCCATTTACTCCTTGTCAAAGAATTCCAAATTTTCCTCCCCATTCCAGTAGAGTTCATTGGGGTACAGGATCAGTGTCAATACCAAATATCTACTGTTAGGTCACAAAAAGTCCAAAAGCTTTGTTTCAGAACTTAAAGCCCAAGCAGGTAAAAATGCAAGAGTTGAGCATGGTGGCAAGTGTCTATAATCCCAGGGGCTCAGGAGGCTGAGGCAGAAGGATCACAAGTTCAAAGCCAGCCTCAGCAAAACTGAGGTGCCAAGCAACTCAGTAAGGCTCTTTCTCTAAATAAAATACAAAATAGGTCTGGGGATGTAGCTCGGTAGCCGAGTGCCCTAGTTCAATCCCCAGTATCAAAAAAATGCAAGAGTTGAAACTCTTAACAAACCAGAGGGTCAAGATCCCAAAAACTCTGTATGAAAACCCCAAAATGAGAATGAAAACCATGAGAGGGACAGCAGGCCTGCAAAGATCTTCTTACTCATGGGGGAAAGGAGATTTCCTAGGGCAACAAATTTTCGGCATATTAGAAACTAATTTTTTTGTAATAAGATAACATGAGACTTGATTTTAATCTGTTTAAGAACCAACACAAATTTCTATTTGCTGAACAGACAAGACCACGAACAAAACTTCCTACTCTCACAAGAAAAACCAGATTTAAAAATACCCTTTATAGTCCTTATTTTTCATAATAGAGTACATTCTATTCTCATTTGCCATATAATTATCACAAGTTTCTCACAAAATTATTTCCTCTCCTTTCTCTACCTGCTACATGGAGAAGTATAGAGCATTTTTAAAAATCAATACATCAGCTTATCATGTGGAAATAAATCATTATAGAGAAAGGTTCAAAACTATCAAGAATCTCAAATATTAAATTTAAAAAATATTTAAAATTATATAAACTTCCTTCAAGTATAATTCAGTATTTATTTTAGATTTTTCCTTATACTGGTAAGTTTCCTGTATGTTAGGAGATAAACTGTCCAAAATAAGGACAAAGCAATACAACATCAATTGATAGAGCAAAAGACAACAAATTGGTGCACTCTAGCATTGTATCTTTTTATCATTATAAATGGAAAAGGAGGTACAGTCTGTCAACACTTAAGTCCAGAAAAAAACAGCTCCATCAAAATGACAAATATTTTCAGCTTTTAAAACATAGCTTACTTTGACATTTGAAATCTACAAAGAATATTTTTTACTCTGAGTTTTGTGGTACTCTAATCATTCTGTAACAAAATTAGTCTCTTTACTCAAATGAAAATGAAAACCAAAAGAATTAAATATCAACCCAAAAGTTTATTAGAATTACCATATGAACCTCACAATTTAATAAATAAATATACATGTTCCTAATAGCACCATTCAAAAGAGAAAGAGCTCAGATATCCAAGAGGGATAAATGGAAAACTTAGTGTATACACCCAATGACCTGTTATTCAGTCATAAAAAGAAATGAAGTGCTGGGCTGGGGTTGTGTCTCAGTGGTAGAGCACTCACCTAGCACATACGAAGCACACTGTGGTTTGATCCTTATCACCACATAAAAATAAATAAATAAAATAAAGGTATTGTGATCAACAACTAAAAAAAATGTATATATCAAAAGAAAAGAAGTGCTGGTATATGCTGAACTGTGAACCTTAAAAGCATTTCAACATGAAAGAAGCCAGACTCAAAGGTCACTTATTGTATGATTACACTTACTTGAAATATCCAAAATAAACAAAACCATACAGTAAAAACACAGATTGGGTCCAGTATGGGGAGGTCAGTGATTAACACTTACAAGTTTTCTTTTGATTGATGAAAATATTTTGGTACTAAAGAGAGGTGCTGAGTTCCACAACATTATGAATGTATCAAAAACAACTATATGTTTAAAAGTCATCATATGACCAATAATAAGACACCGTGGACCACTGATCTGATATTGTGAATACACAGATATGTCCTTTGTAATATCCTTCCCCAATAATGTATAATCCCCATTTGATCACAAGAAAATATCAGAAAAGCCCATGTTTAGAAATATTCTACAATGTAACTAACCAGTATTATTCTAAAGTCTCAAAGTCATAAAAAAACAAGACTGAAGAACTATCACACAGGCAAAGACTAAAATGACAACTAAATGCAATGTGAGTTCCTAGAATGGATCTTGGAAAAGGAAAAAGGAAGCAGTAGGAAAACTGATGAAATATGAATAATATGTAATTTAGCTCATAGTTCCATAACAATTTTTTAATTATACTATGTTTATATATGATGTTAACATCAATGGAAGCTGGGTGAAAGGTTCTATTTCCATGACTCTAAAATTATTTCAAAATAAAAAAGAAAAAAAAGAAGGGAGGAATAAATGAGGCCTAAGCAACCAATTTTAATTTGTTTCATGAACACATATATTAGGAAAACGTTAAAATAAATTGAGTAAGAAGTAGAGGGGTTATTCTAATGGCAATAATTCATTTGTAAAATTTGCATCTGCTTAAGATATATACATTCATTTTGTGATGAGGTGGTAGATTCCTTAAACAGTTATGTAGGGGTAATTAAATTTTAGAAATCAGGTTAAGTAGAATTTAAGTATTGAAATTTTCAAAAGAAGACTTCAAAATTAAAATGCAAAGTCAAAAGGAAAAAATAAAACACTTGGAATTCCTTTAAGTTACTACTACAACTATAAGTTTAAGCTAATAATATATTTAACATTAAAATGAGGAAAACACATCTTAGCAGACTAAAATAACACTGAAAAACCAGTTTAATCAAATTTAATTTTAAAGCTGTAACCTTTTAGATACATTAAAACAAAGATTAAAAAGAGATTGACATAATTAATCATTGTCACTAGACATAAAACTCTGCTATCATGATATTATGAAACAGATTTCATCCTACTGAATTGTCTTAAAAATGTATATGCTAACCAAAAGGATCAATTTTCAAAACAAAACCCACCAACATGAATTCTGTAAACTTTCCAATTTTATTAATCATATGCAACAAACTGACATCCAAATACTGTAAATAACTATATAAATAGAATACTGATAAGACATCATCTTTATTAAATCAACTAATTATTAAAAAGACTAAGACATTTAAATAATCAAGGTTTAAGACCACAGGTTCTCACTCTCCAAGAATCAATTCCACTAACACTTTGATTTCAGACTTCTAGCTCCAAGAATTATAAAATAATGTATTTCTGTGTTTAAGCCACCAGTCTGTGGTACTTTGTAACAGCAACTCTAGGAAACTGACACTGTTATTATTCAGCAAATCAAACAGCATATTCCTGTATTCACACAACATCCTTCCCATGGAACAGCATTCAGATTTGAAGGGAGCCATTTTCTCAGCCCCTATGGTCTATTTTACTGAAACTGGCAGTCACAATCACCTTCTAAAACATGTTGTCTTGAACCCAGCCTCTTCAATGCCATGTCAGCAACAATGAGACAGGCTTTAGGTAGGTACCAGTTCAAGCTCTGATCAGCAAACTTCACCACTTAGCTTAAAAGGACAGGCTGCTTCAGATTCTTTGTGCCCCTCAAACAATTTCAATTAATAATCTCTGGAGAAAATGGCCTTCTGCTTTAGTTGCTACAGCAAGAAAGTAACAACACAAGCCAAAATAATATGGAAACAAACAGTAGCTGGGAAGTAAAGGTAAGGTTTGTTCTGATAAATTGCCTTAAAACCAAAAGTTCTTCCTATAATCTTAAAACAAAGTCCTGTTTTCAGAATCCTATCAGAGCCCACAATAATCTTCCTGCTGCACACAATCTTTTAAACCTAAAATAACTTCAGATGTTCCCCTCAAACACAACTCAGTAAAACAAAAATAAAGATGACCCAGACCCTATTCTTAAGAAGCATGTTCTAGGATATATCAAATACTACCTTTTCTTTTTAAATAGGAGGCTAGTAGTGTTCTAAATGCATTTCATATGTTTTCAGATATTTTTTCCAACATACGTCAATGAACTGAATATTTAGTTACCAAACATACACATATATACATATAGAAATACATGTTCAAATAGGGGGAATAGTTTGATCACATGGGCCCACAATGCTGATGAAATGAGGTATAGGCTTAAGGGGAGACAGGATGGCCGGCTCCTCATGGGAAGGTAGTCATTACCCTAAGGATTTAATGACTCCAGGTCTGACCTTCAGTCACACTGATCAAAAATTATATTCTGATAGAAGCTTGCCAAAGAAGGACACACAACAAGCAAGTAACATGGCCAGAATTTGAATTATGTCTGCTCAAATCTACCTTTTTCTTTTGGGGATTGAACCCAGTTATGCTTAACCATTGGCCACTGAGTCACATCCCCAAGCCCTTCCTATATTTTATTTAGAGACAGGCTCTCAGTGAATTGCTTAGGGTCTCACTAAGTTGCTGGCTTTGAACTCTAGATCCTCCTGCCTCAGCCTCTGAAGCTGCTGGGATTATAAGCATACACCACCATGCCCAGCTCAAATCTACCTCTTGATCACTATTCCATCTGCAAAGAAAATCTGGACTATCCACCTTCAACTCCCTAAATATGTCTATATAGAGAGACTAAAAAACATAATATTAAAAATCTTCTAGTAAAGTCTGAATTGAGTAGCACCAACTTCAAGATCTGGACCTCTCCTTTAGCAAAGATGGCAGACTACTCCCTGCCCTCAATGGGCATAATCTTTCTTTAGCTTCATTGATACAGTCAGGTAAATGGCCTATATTTGCAAGCCCACCAGTGATTCCATCTCTTTAGAAACTTTGCAACTCTCTGCATCTGTTCTTCTGGGTAGATTTTAAACTCTCAAAATATTAATTCCTATAAAGCCATTTTGAAACTCCAATTTATTAATAAAAATTTCAATTACTTTTTGCAAACAAAAACATTATTAGATATCTACAGTTATTCCACTAAAGTCCATTTAGTTGGATATTTGATTTCCTACTATGTGTAGTTCTAAGTACACTGTCTATATGCTAAAAAAAAATTATAATGCCACTGCATCCTCAAACAACTCAAAAATCTAGTACAAGGGAGTTAAGTTCAGAAGAAATTACAAGCACTCTTAGTAAACAGCCCAGCAGTCCAGAACATGAAAAATCTCATGAAATAAAGCTTCACAATGAATAAAAAAAAAGGAGAAGGGTACTAAAAAAAAAAAAACATGTAACATGTCAATGAAGAAAAGTGAAAGCACAAGAAAAACACGATTCCCAGCCAAGAAAAAGCAAGCTGCTGAAAATTATTAAACCACTGGAAGAAAGGAAGTCAGACCATTAGAGAGTTTATAATCTTTGTCTACTTTGATATCTGAAGCACTTAAGTTCCTGCCACAAAGAAACCCTCAACCAGGAAGGTATATCAAAACTTGGGGAACAGGATTTCCAAAGGCTCATGCAAGATTCAGGCTCAGACTCACTTATCCTTGGGAAGTATATATTCCATGCCATGACCAAGAACAGCTATTAGAGAGGAGGGGTTGGGACCCTTTAACAAGAACATTGAAAAGATTTTAATTATACACTACACATTCCTACTTTGGAATACTACAAAGCTCTAAAAACAGAATGAGTGAATCTATGGGTTCAAATAGATTGGAAAGTGAAAAAAACCTTCAAAGAGGAAAGGCCAAGGTATAGAATAATGTGTATCATATGAATATCTTGGTACAGAGATAGGGAGTCAATATAAAGGTAAGTGAAGTCCAAACCAAAATATGCAGAACTGATTCTAGAGACAGGGATCATAGAGAATCAATAAGACCTGTTAGATATAGGGAGAAGGGAAAAGAAAGCATCTAGGAATGCCTTGTTTTCTTAACCCTTACAAAGGTAATCAGAATTATTGTTTATCTGGCTATTTATCAAGATGTTTAATGATGATTTAAAACTACCTTCCATCAATTTATCACAAATTCCAAATTACCAATATTTGCAACACTGTATATCTGACATATGAAGGAGCAACGGAAATTTAAGAACAGGGGATAAACTGGCAGAAAAACAACCTTGCAACTTTCCAAGAAAACCTACATATAAAAACTATCAGGGATAGACATACCCAAAAATTTACATTTGCTCTAGTACTCCTTGAGAATTTTTTTTTTCTCTTACAGGCTATTTTTTGAATATTTGCTAACTTAGATTCAGGATAAGAACTTTCTGCTATGGATTTATAACTAATTTCCAACCCTTATTCTCAGTCATTAAAACTTAACTGAGGGCTGGGTTTGTGGCTTGGTAGAAAACTCGTCTTGCATGTGTGAGGCACTGGGTTTGATCCTCAGCACGACAAAGATAAAGGTATTGTGTCCATCTACAAAAAAACAAAAAGAAAATTAAAAAATTAAAAATAAATCATTCTGCTGCACGTAAATTATACTTCAATTTATAAGAAAAAAATAAAAAGAGGCTTAGCTATACATGAAAAGGAAGCCTGCTGAGGACTGTAGGTTCACAGAACTGTTTGCTTTCTTCTGAGAAAGGAATAAAATGTAGTGGTGATATATGACCGTTTTTTCAGAAAATGTCACTAACATTTATTTAACAATACAATCACCTTATACTTCACATCTACCAGGTAATGTTTATATTTTTTCCAGGATCTACATAATAAAAAAAGCCAAAGTATTACCAAAGCATGGGTTCCTAGGGGGTCTCAGGTCCAGGTTTTTGGCATCCCACCAAAAGGATCTGAGTGAAGGAAGAGGTTGGCAAGCAAAGCAAAGGTTTACTGAAAATGAAGTTCACTCTGGGAAAGCAGAGTGGCAGAGCTGTGAAGAAGCTCAAGGCCCTGTCTACATAGCGGAGCTTGGTTTTATTGGGATGTGCTAGTTCTTCCCCTTTTCCCCTGGATAGATCTGAGTCTGTCACCGTGATTGACAGCTGAATCTGACAATTTCTTCTCTGCAGTCCCCTGCCCCATCTCAGAAAATGCACTGAGGGAGTAAATCTCAATGCTAACTAGTAACAAGTTAACTTTAGGTCAGCACATGCCCAAGATCAGGGACTTTCCCTTCAGGGCCTTCCTTGTGGTCTTCTAGTTTCCTCCCTTGAACAGAAAAATGTCCAGTTTTCCTTCACAGGTAGAGTGACAGACAAGTGAAGTTTGAGTTGTGACTGAGGGCCCTAAGTGGTGGTCTGCCCTTTTTATCCCTTCCCCACACCCTATATCTCCTACCTAACAAAAGGAACTACAAAGTATCTAATATTCCTGTCCAGTGTACAATTTTAATTTCTGTTTCCTATAAATAGGAGAATAATTAATAAAAGCAATATTAATAAATTTGAAGAGAAAGAACCTAAAACCTCAAATCGTAGAATGGATTAGAAAGTTTTCAATGTTTACAGTAGAGATTCCAGTAATTGTAGATGCAACATCCATTCTTACCTACCTCCCCAGTGATTCAGAAGACACTGACTTCCCCAGATCATATCCTAGCTCCGGGGCTGGTTCAGAAACCCAGACGTATTTAAACCAAACAGCATACAGTGATTATTACTGGTCTAAAGGTGACCATGGGGTCTAAACAGGTAAAATGAAAACAACTTTTAGTATGTGATTATGAAACTTCTATTTCTGTGCTGAAACTAATGGATGTTTGTTGTTCCAACTTCAGATTATAACCACACTAAAACAAGAAGGAAACTAGCCTGAGGATAAATAGGAAACACAGATAAACCAAGTTAGTATTTGGTTCATACCGTGCTTAAAGATCAAGCCCTAGAGTCTCCTCTACTTACAAAATTTGCAATATGAGAGAAAAACAAACTTCCTTCTGGAATAAGGTAAATTATTTGGGGGTTTCTGTCATTCAGAGATGGATCCACCATAATTATTTTTAAATGGTTTCTCTAAAGTAGATAACGTCGTGAAAGTTACTTCAAATTAGGAAACAACACTTCGTATTTTATAAATAAATTACAATCTTTAAAAGTGTACATAAATTCATTAATCCATTGAGTTCAATCACAAAAATATATGTGACCAGTTAACAGATAATGAGTTTAGGTTACTTTTATTTAATTGCACAAAACTGTTTACAGTACATTTCTCAATAAAGAAAAATTGAATTATAACCCAAAGGTGAGTTAATTTGTACAAATCTTGAATAATGTCCTATATATTTCGTTAACAGATGCTCAGAGACTCTGCAAAGACACTCCTCCGCTCAATCAGAAGCCAGATTAAAGTTCCATCTGGAGCCTAATGGCTCCATGGTTCTATTACAATTACCCAAGTCACTAAAGTAAGCCTTAATAGCTGTATATCATGATCTCTCTTGAAGGTACATATAGTCTTGCCCCTAAAACCAGAAAATAAGATCATAATTTTGTGTATGCATACTCAGATGCAGAAAATTTAGTAGGTATCCAAATGCTATTGCATTTTTTCAATGACACTGAACTTTTCCTATGTGACTTTTCATCAGCATATCTGCTTAGAAACAGATGCTGGGATACTGCATCATCACCTTACCTTGACATATCAAGGACAAAGTTCACTTTCCCTTTAATCTATCTACAGAGTAACCCAGATACCTAGAATAATCTTTCACATTTCTCTTACATCCTATCACAGGCATTTCTTATCAAAACAGAAAAACTGGATAAGGCTATTTTATCTCCTAATTTTCATGGCTATAAATTGTTGCAAAGCCAAAGGATTTAAGAGCAGGAGGGAACATGGAAAGTTCTAAAAGATCTACATCTGAAAACCACATTCCTCAAAGTTCCACTGCCTGACATGCACTTTCTGCTTAAAACATTTTATAGCAATTTGACATAGTAATGAGCTTATGTTTTATATATTTTCAAGTTTTTGGAATAATATACATCTTTGGGTTTGTTTCTGTCTCTGGACTAAGACTTGGGCCCAGTTAGAACACTGAATTTCACCTGAAAGTGTTTGTTGGCCTAATACAGTGTTTTGTTTCATTTTGAATGCCTTTAGATGGAACCCAGACTTTCTGATTAGCTAAAGTAGTAAGGTATTTACATCATTATCAGGTTAGCCCCAGAAGGCATCTGAAGTGGTCATTTAAAGATCCACTAGGCCAATGTTTCTCAAACTCTACTAACACCATTGGTGAAAAATAAAAGCAACTTCAGTGAATTACATATAACATTTTTTTAAAACTGACTTGCCATTGTATAACCCACAAAAAGAATTCAAGAATACATACACATGTGGAAGATCAGCATCCCTAATTCTAAAATCCTAAATCCAAAATCTTCCAAAAGTAGAAACTTTTTGAGCACCAACATAATCCAGAATTGTAAAATTTCACAGCTGTCCTCATGTACTAAGTTGCAGTGTAGAGGCAGATGCACAATTTAAAAACAAAACCACCAAAAAAAAAAAAAACAATTGTATAAAAATCACTTCTAAGTTATATATATAAAGTGTATATAAAACAAACAAATTTTGTGTTTAGATTTGAGTTCTATCCTCAATATATTTCTTAGATGAATATTCCAAAGTCCAGAAAACTTCCAAACTTGAAACCCTCCTGGTCCCAAGCATTTCAGATAAGGGATACTCCACCTTTCTTTGTATATGGGTTGTGTCTTAAATTTTATTTCTTATTCATGGACATAATACTATGAATGAACAACACTGTACCAGATGAGTACCTTCAAAGATGCAGAAGCTGGCACTTGTCACAGTTAGCAGGACCAGTTCCAGTGGCCCTTTTCCTATATTCATGATCATAAGGTTTGTTTGGACATCGTGGTCTACAAAGCCAGTAGGAATATATGTACCTAAACTAATATTTAAAAGTCCTAGGCCAACTAAAATGTTTTTGTATCTTAAATACTAGAGATGAATTTTTATGCAGTTCGTTTGATTATATAGAAATTAAAAATGGCTATAAGTCCCCAAATAAAACAGAATACAAAAGTCCAATATTTTAAAGACCAATATACAAATAATATAAAATTTCTAAAATTTTGATAAATATATTTAAGTATTTTATAAAAATATTCTTATGAAAAAAAATGGCAGTATGCCAGGAAAAAGTTTATCTTAATATATAATTTATTACTTAAATAAACATGAGGAAAATACCTGAATAACAAGTAAATAATATTACAAGGTAAATTATAAAATAAGTACAAATAGTACATTAAAATGATACTACTTTTCTCCTATAAAATTAGCACAAATATTTCTTTTTAAGTATTAATGTTGCTATTGATGTGAAAAATCCAGGAATCTCAAAATTTGTTGCTGGGAAAGAAAACTGGTAGCTTTTGGCACTTACCAGAGGACTTCTAATTACCTTTTATCCAGTAAATCCACTTCTGGAATTTATCTTATGGAAACAATAAAAGGGCATACAAATATTATCACAAGTAATTTTGAATGCAGTATTGTATATATAATAGTGAAAATTCTAACTCCCTCAATAGGGAATTTTTAAATTATGGTGGTGCATCCTTAAAACTATAAAAAGAAATGTATATTTATCTTTCCTGCCTATAAAATGCTATTTAAAAAATACATGTTTAAGATCCCATTTTTATATTAAAACTGTTAAAACAGATTTAATCCTTCACTAGTAAACCACCCAATAATTTTAGAATAAACTGACAAAAATGCATTTTTACATAGAATTCTCTAACATTATTGTTTTCTTTCAGCAAGAATAGCCAAAATTGGGCTAGGGGTGTGGCTCAGAGGTAGAGCACTTTGCCTAGCATGTGAGAGACATTGGGTTTAATTCTCAGCACCACATATGAAAATGAATAAAATAAAGGTCCTTCCACAATTTTAAAAAATTTAAAAAAAAAAGAATAGCCAAAATTGTAAGAAAAAAGAGAAGGAAGGAATAGAGGGAGGAAAGGAAGCAGGCAGAAAAATAGAATTAAACATAGGGAAATCTCACGATAAAATTAAGCAACCTAGAGAAACTGGTCTTTGAAATTATTTAAAATAAAGTTTTTTGACAAGGAAAACATAGCCTCTGAATATCCACAACAGGTAAAAAAGCAGGCCTTAGCCACAGACCTCATTTCTACCCATATGCACTACATGAAAGTGAAGGTGTGATTAACAAAAAGCCTGCATCTTTTATCTAGGAATTGGCCAGAAACAGCCAAGGGTAGCAGCCTCCTACAGGAGGTACTAAGGGTATCAACAGCAGCCAGGAAACTCAACTGCAAATGCCAACAGAAAAGGCTAACTGCAAACCCTATTGCCATAGAGGTAAACCTGCATGTAGACAAGGAAAGTAAAAACCTCCTCCTGGAAGAACAAAGAAGTTAGATTACCAGGTCTTAAGTCTTCTCCTAAATGGAGCATCATGCTACCTTGCAGACTTAGATATCAGTTAATAGTCTGACTTATGAACTGCAGAATTTAATTTTCCACGTAGTATTTCAGCCCTGTATCCCATACTCTTTATGTGTGTTTATGGAAGCATGTATCAAAAAATAAATAAGGTATTTATTCTGTTTTTACAAAGAAAAATAATCTAAAGTTTAGAATTTAAGACTTCAACTGACCTTAACACTCATACACTTAAAATAGTTAATTTCCCAAATACACTGATTTTCCTTACCATAAAGTCATGTGATATGAGCTGTCTCTAACTGTGCAACAGGATCAAAGACATTGTCCTAAATGCTACACACTTTTTACCTTCAGTAAGACATACTAAAATTTCAAGTACCATTAAGAAATAGAACAATTATGTTCACAAGTATTTTCTTCCTTATAATAATATCTAAAAAAAGTAAAAACCAATCAAGTATTTGTACAGACGTTGAAAACAATTCAGTCTTACAGTTTTCCCTAACAATGTGCATAATACATCATGGGACAGAATGGGAGAGAATATCAAATTTGAATCCTGGAACACCTATTTTGGAAAGCAGGACATACCATGAATGCCACCATACATGAAGGTCTTAGGACAGGATAAGAGTTCTGGCAACCTACAGACATAGGAGTTAATAGGCTCAAGGACACCTATCTAAGGGTAGAGTTCTATATCACTTTTACAAAGATAAAAAGGTCTCAGAGTCTCAAATTCTTTCCAGGAAATGGGCCTGCACGCTACTCCCCAAAATAATCTTTTTCCTTTCCTCTTTACTCTGCATGTGACTGTGCTTCAAGCATCTGAATAATGAACAATACAAATGAGTCAATATAATGAGTGATAAATAGAAAATGGAAAACTATTTAAAACACTGCTTGTGTGATAAAAATCAATTCTACATATTAACCAATCAACTCACCACAAAACCTAAAGCATAATCCACAATTACTAATTCACAAGTATTGTTTTTCAAAAAATTCCATTCAATATCCAACATAAAAAAATTTAATATAAAAATAATGATGAAGGAATCAAACCTTGAGACAGTATTCCTAATTCTACTATCTACTACTTCAGTGACACAAAGAAAATCATGCAACTTGAATTTGTTTCCTTCAAATGAAAAAGTTAAGAGATATCAAATATATAACAAAGAAATTTAAGTACTCTTCTCACAAACTTACTTGATACCATAGGAGATTTTTTTAAACAGTGACACTTCAATTGTATGTATAAAGTTAGATTTTATAATTATAAATGTTGATAGTACTGGTACAAATTCTTCTTGCTTTTCAACTTATTTATATTAAGACATTACTCTACACAAAACACACACACTATACGACAGACAGACAATGTAAGGGCCAAGACTAAAATATCAGACCACCACCACTATGCCAGGTAAGTCTCTTGATTATAAACAGCAGACACATATTCTGGTTAATATAAATCAAAAGGGAATTTATTGGCTAGACACTGAATAGCTCAAAAAATTTAAAAAAAAAACCACAAGGCTGGTGAATCAGGCTTGGTCAACTTGGTCAAGAACAAGGGATGATAAAATTAGAGAAAAATTCCTGCTTCCATAGTTTGGAAGGAAGCCTGCAACTTAAGTTACAACAACAAGGGTCACAGGCCAGGAAGGAACACCATCATCAGCTCTCAAGAAGCCCACATCATTCCCTCTAGCTACCACAATGCAGGGCTCAATCTTCAGAAGGACCTCATGACAGCATTTGGGCTTCCTTGGCCTGGAAAAGTGAGAGGCAGCATCCCATCTTAACAAGAAAGAGGGTTTGTTAAGACCCTAGGCAGTGGTCACCAGAAATATCCTCTACTAAGGCCCATTTGTGGTAGTGGACAAAATTGTAGCAGCTTTAATTCTGTGACTACTCGTGTCTGTGAAAGTTTGCAAACTGAAAGTTCTTAAAAATTAGTGCATACTCTAACATTATTTATTAGATTTGTTTGGTGCAATTTCTAGTCTATGTACAAGGCAAAAATTCACTCTTCCTACAGTGGTTCTACCAACCGATACTAGCCTGAGTAATTTGGATGGGGTCTAGCAAGTTTCTTAAAACACTATAAGTATTGCCTCTTGCTTTATATTCTATCCGTCTGCTAATTTGGTTTCTTGCTTGCCTTTTTTGCTGCAGCTGTGCACTGGGTTAACTGTTTCAATGGTTTTCCTACAATAACTCACAATTTTTTTCCTGATAAGTGTGCTGTATGATTGATTCTTTGTTCCTAAGATAATTATTTTACATTTGAACTGCATTTGCCATCTGCTGGCCCAATCACCTAAACATTCCAAATCTTTTTGAATCTGATTGCATTGTTCCTCATTATTTCCCCTAGCTCCAATTTTAGGATCATCTGCAAACTCTAAGATCTTTTCTCTAAAGATTGGACACATTTCATTTTAATATAGAGGGATGTTTTTTAAAAGTGACCCTTTAGTCACACCAGCTGAAATCTTCTAACTTGAAAAGTTTCCATAAAGCTTATCCAAAGATACCTTCCAATTATACAAAGTGTTTCTAGAAACAAATTTAAGTAGAACCCATTCTGTTTCATTGCTCTTGATGTTACCATGTGTTTAAAAGTATTATGTCTAAGTTCTCTCCACAGTATAATTTTTAAGGAATATAAAAATTCTGTTATTCTTATACATATATTCATGGCAATTTTGTGTTGTAATAAATTTCCTGGAGTACAAAATTCCTACATGTCATTTTACTGATTAAAAAAAATATATATCAAGGACTCATCAGTAATTGGAATTAGATGCACTGTTACCTTATGACCTTGCTCCAAGTGCTGATCCTTAAAACTTCAGTTTCTTACTGACAAAGGAGATTTTAGAAGATAACTTCTCAGAACCCATCCACTATTAGCATTCTAAATTACATTTTAAATATAAGTCACATACTAGAGCTCCACTACTTCTCAAATTTTGCTACTTCAGATTTTCCAGGCTCCACCTAATTATAAACCTTTCTATAATTCACTTTTTATTTTGAAGTACCTTAAAAGTGAAATGTTGTATACACTTATTTAAGCATAATTCACCCTCCAAATGAATTTGGCATATCTGAACATTACAAATCTTTGTTACTTAACTATGATGAAGGGGACCAGGTACATCTTTAGATCTAAGAAAAAACTGTAACCTTCAATGATTCCTTGTAGTATAACCACACATCTCCACAAAAACCTTATTTAACTTCTTAAAATTATCAAAATTGACATATTTCAACAATTTTGTTATTTCAAGTGGTAGATGAGGACAACAAACTGAATTTAAGATTGACTTTGATTTATTTACTCAGTCAGTGGATGTTACAAAGACAAAAATGAATACTTACCCTCAAAAAGCTGAGGGTAAGATGTATACAAGTGGAAACAAACTATTATAATAGAGATACAATTAAATGGAAGCAAGGAAGAGGAAGAATTTACCTATGGCTAGTAAATGAGAAGCTTTGTGGAAGATGTATACTTGAACTCTATCAAATACTTTTAAAAACAAATGCAAAGGCTGGGGATGTAGCTCAAGCGGTAGCGCACTCACCTGGCATGCATAGGGTGTTGGGTTCGATCCTCAACACCACATAAAAATAAAAAATAAAGATCTCATGTCCAACTAAAAAAAAAAAATTAAAAAAAATGCAGAACCAGGCATAGCAGCACAAGACTGTAATCCCAGTGGCTTGGGAGGCTGAGGCAGAAGAATTGCGAATTCAAAGCCAACCACAGCAAAAGCAAGGCACTAAGCAACTGAGTGAGACCCTGTCTCTGGGTAAAAATACAAAATAGGGCTGGGGATGTGGCTCAGTGGTTGAGTGTCCCGGAGTTCAATCCACAACACCCAAACAAACAAAACAAATCCACAAAAAAGAAAAAAAAATCCACTAAACTATCAATATTATCATAGAAAAGAAATATAAAATAGTAAGCAAACTGAAAAAGTAAATCAAAGAAAGATGGATTTGCTGATTATTTCTGTGTGGTAGAATCATGTGTGCTTCTGTAAAAAAAATTCATATTCAAGAAAGAAAAGGTTTTTTTCTATTTATTTTTAAAGGTATACTTTGACCAACTGAATACTATTACATGAAATATTACAGGCCAAAAATCTATAACTTTTAACAGAAAAGTCAATAAGAACTTATACATCAGATAACATATGAAGGATCTAAAGGATACTCTAAAGAATTAATCATATATTAAACCTCCCGTCTTTTTTTTTTCTTCAAAGAATGACTGATTTGGGATGACATAAATTGAAAGGCAGGATTTAAAAATACATTAAAACTATTCCAAGTTAATTCTAGAATGATGAGATGATTAGGTCACATCTTTCCTCTAGGTTTGTATAAAACCTTTATAACTGATTAATCAACTTCTCCCCACCTCAAACACTTTTGAAATGTCACTATTTGTTCCCTCCAGAGATATTTTATTTGTATTTTGTATGTTAAGTAAAAAGAAAGCATTTAATAAAATAACTACTTTTATTTCAAAACAGTTCCCCATTCAATAGAACTTTGATATTTTGAACATCCTACAAATGATTTCATCTTACCTGTAATCTAATAAAGACATTTCAGTTGAAACAACTTGACATTGCTTAAACTTCCCATGGATGCAGAGATTAAGGGAAAGAAAATGTATATGAGTAGGCAAAGGAGGAAATACAAGGATTCATCAGAGGTACAACACTGGAAGTGTGAGTGTTTCAATGAACACTTAAACTACTTAATGTCTGATTCAATTTTCAAAATTTTAGTTTGAGATCAGTGTAGTAGAAGGAGGGGATTGATTGAGATACAGAAGATGGGATAAGCAAAGAACAGTGGAATGAATCTGACCTAACTTTCCTATGTACATATATATTATAGTAAATCTCACCTTTATATATGTCCATAAGGCTCTTCCCTCTCTTCCTGGAGAAACGGAACAGAGGGAAAAGTACTGGGGACTGAATTAGAGCAAATCATATCCTTGCTTTTATAATTATGCCAAAATGAATCCTGATGTTATATATAACTAAAAAAGAACCAATAAAAATTCTAGTTTGATTCCTATGTTCTATGCAATAGACTATACTTGAATTAGTAGACTCCTGAAACACAAGCTCAGCTAAATCTCTTGTGATATATATAAACATATATATAAATTATAATAAGACTAAAAATAGTATGCTTCATAACGTCTGAAATTCTCTCCTAAAGAAAGGCAATATGCGGATGTTTCAAACTGGCATCCACAGGTCACCTCCACTGGGCAAATAATTCACCCTGAAAAAATTGCAAAGATTCAAAACACCTGGACATTCCACATAAAAATATAGGTTTTTAACTTCATTCAAAAACAAAACAAGGACTAGGGATATAGCTCAGTTGGTAGAGTGTCTGCCTTGCATGCACAAAGCCCTGGATTCAATCCCCAGCACCACCAAAAAACAAAAAACAAAAACAACAACAACAACAACAAAAAAAAACCCACACTAAATTCAATTCTGAGACCACTTCCAGCAAAGTTCTTCACTTATTCAACTTCCCACTAACCCACTTTTATCCCCTTTCTGTTGCTTATCAAGTTTCACTGGGACCAGGATTTGTAACCCTTAAACAGAGCAGGCAGTCAGATCTTGATTCAAATCCAACTCCACCACCACCAAACTGCATAAACCCTAAGCAAGTAATCTGACCTCTTTAACATTCAATTTCTTTGTCATGACAAAATGTTATTTATTGTCAAGGGGTTAAAACAACAGAGTACCAAATAAAAAATTACATGTTCAATAAATAAATTATTAAACTACTGAGGTTGCAATTCCTAAACCTATTTAACTAAAAGTTACATTTCTTTCCTTCTATATATGCTGTTATGGTTTGGATGTGAGGTGTCTCCCCAAAAGTTCACATGTAAGACAATGCAAGAAGATTGAGGAGAAATGATTGGGTTTTAGCCTTAACCTAACCAGTGAACCAATCTGATGAGATTAATTGAGTGGTAACTGGAGGTAGGTGGGTGTGGCTGGAGGAAGTGGTTCATGGAGGGCATAGCTATGGGGTATATATTTTGTATCTGGAGAGTGGAGCCTGTTTCTCTCTCTGCTTTCTGATCATCATGTGAGCTGGTTCCCTCTGCCACACTCTTCCGCCATGATGTCCTGCTTTACCTGGAGCCCCGAGGATTAGAACCTGCCTTCTCTGGACAAAGACCTCTGAAACCATGAGCCCCTAAATAAACCTTTTTTCCTCTACAGTTGTTCTGGTTGGATCCTTTTAGCCACAGAAGCAAGAAAAGCTGAATACGACATATGCTAAAGAAAAAACTAGATCAATGTATAAGGCTCCATTGTAAAATGAGGATAAAACTGGATTTTTATATTAAAATGAATTGAAACTTGTGAAGTCCTTACAATAGTAAGGTACATGCTAGCCTCTAAAATGTTGTTATTACAAAGAGTAGCAGTAGTAGTTGTTCCCAGAGAACTAGTGGACATGAGCTCTGGAATCCAATAGTTGTAGTTGGACATAATACCTTTATTTTAATTATTTTATATGTGGTGCTGTGGATCAAACCCAGAGCCCCCAA
Source organism: Ictidomys tridecemlineatus (assembly GCF_052094955.1). Classification (NCBI taxonomy): domain Eukaryota; kingdom Metazoa; phylum Chordata; class Mammalia; order Rodentia; family Sciuridae; genus Ictidomys; species Ictidomys tridecemlineatus. The sequence goes on along the minus strand of NC_135485.1, from coordinate 80,284,160 downwards.
AGTGCCAGGCAAGCATTCTACCGCTGAGCCACCACCTCAGCCCTCCTTGTATATAATCTTAAAATCTTCTCAACTATCCCACATTTCTGTTAAAAATCTGAGTCTCTGTGAAAACAAGTCACTATGAAAGTATAGAAACAAACCCCGTGTTCTGGGCTTGTACACAAATTAAACTCTGACAGAAACAGAAGAGTTAATTCCAAGTATATAGAAGGCACATTATATGGTGCTCATAATTTAATTCCTAAGGAGTTTTAGCCTTATGACCAATAGAATCACAGACCAGTCTGGTTGTACTTTCTTTCCAATTCCTTTCTGCTTTGCCAAGAAACTCAGCAGCTGAGTTAGGACCAGTGCAAAGAGATACCTTCTAGGACTATTGGTTCCAAAGCTCAGCTATCAAAAATAAAGAATGAGCCAGGCATGGTGACACACATATCTGTAATTCCAGGTACTTGGAGGCTAAAGCAGGAGGATCCTAAATTCAAGACCAGCATGAGCAACTTACCGAAACCCCAAATCAAGTGAAAACATGAAAAAGGGCTAGGGAAGTCACTCTGTGGTTAAGCACCCCTGGGTTCAATTCCCCACACTAGGAAAAAAAATTATAAAGAGTGAAGAACGTTTGGTCTAGCAGCAGCAGTGGTTCTCTATTAAATGGTACCAAAAAGATAATTTGAATTTAGCATACTAATTATCTCCATTACAGTCATTTTTAATTAGTCTGAAAATAAAGCTTGATTCTTTAAGTATTTAATTTAACAAAAGATAGTCTCTCCTGGCTATAATAGTATATACATCTCCCAGATTCTCTGCCGTGTCGTGGAAATCCTTTCACAGCACTAAAAACAATGAGAAAAAAAGCAACAAAATTGACTTAAAAAGAGTAATTTCCTTTCCAACCTAAATAAACTTTACACAAACTTGCCTTTGATAATCGACTAAACAAGCTGCACCACCAGCATCAAGGGAGGGTGTGCAGATATCTAGCAGGTGCTGCAGTTTGTCACAAAACCGGAAGTGACAACAAACTACCACAAATGATTTATTAGTCTTTCACTCAGCTTCTCAGCTTCCTAAGAGCCAGAATAAATAATTTACCAACTCTCTATCTTCCAATCAGTAATTCTTCCCTATGCATCCAAAATACATTTAACTCTGATAGGTTCAGTGGAATAAAACCCACAGTAGGAATATTTTTCCAAATATAGAATTATCTGACCATATGTAAAAGCAAATTTTTCAATCAAGATATACTATTCAGATGAAGAAGTTAAGGGTTCAAAGTCAGTAACTATAGTCGAGTTTGAAGATGCTTGTGGAATAAATTAAGTGAAAACGAAAGAAATATAGAGCCTAGCTAGATTTCTTTCATAGGTAAGTAAGGGTTCTAGTGCTTCATGCAGACCAAACCAAAGGGGCAACCTAAACACAGTATACAAAAGAGACTTTAGGGCTGGGGATGTGGCTCAAGTGGTAGCGCACTCGCCTAGCATGCATGAAGCACTGGGTTCGATTCTCAGCACCACATAAAAATAAAGATGTTGTGTCCACCTAAAACTAAAAAATAAATATTTAAAAAAAAGGGAGATTTTAAACCCCAAGTGTCACTGTCTCACGGAAGCCACATTCATTGAATGAATATAGCCCATAAAACTATCCTACAAATTACAGAACATATTTCTTGTTGCCTGTCAAAAAAGGTAGAAACTTTAAAACCTGAATGTATAGGAGCTTTCTTCATGCAAAGCAGACTTGATACAAGACAAGGCTCATCTTCTTTGAAATATTTTAATGACTATATTAAATGGGTTTATGACACAATTACTAAACTCCTGTGAATTCTAAAAAGAAAATAGGTATGAAAACCAGATATACTCCCCCAAATATGATACTGTTAAAAGGTATGTATATTAATTATGTAGAGAAAAAACAGAAAGCAAAAATCACACCCTAAATCCATTTTGATGTGAGCTAGTCTTGTCTCATTAAATCAGCATCTATGATTAAAACTGAAATCATTTTTTGGCACATAATGTATTGCATTGTTAGAGCAGCATCTGTTTATTACACAGTGTAAACATTTTTCAGCTTTCTGAAATTACACTTATGCAAGAAATGGTCCAGACCTACAAATTCATTTAATCTTTTATTTCAAGAAGTAATTTCAATAAAATGATTAATAACAATAATAGTCTAATATGTGACATTCTAGGAGGAAACTTCAAGCTGCTAGACACAAAGAATTTCATAAATGGACAGTTTCTCTTTCGAGAGCACACAAAACCCAAATCTTAAGACAGAGACAGACAGGAGAGTGTGTGTGTATGTGTATGAATGTGAGATACTATAAGTGTGTGTTTAAGTATAGTTTTAGATACACACGACTTCTACCAAGTACATGATTTTTTCCAAAATACAAAATGCACTAAAGTGAGTTGAACTAAAAAAAATATATAGAAATTCAAACCTAAGAAATGTAATTGAGATTATAGTATCTTCAAATAATCTTTTAAATTTCAAACTATTCGTAAAATATCATTTTCAACAATCAATGTTTTATTATTATATCAGCATTACATAACTATCTTGGCACAAATCATTGGTCATAGTAAGCAAAACTAAACTATGTTTTATTTATATAAACATCTAGTTCATGTGTTGCTATGGAAAAATAAATCAAAAAGCATAGGTTCTAGTCTAACACAGGTTAAAATAAAGCAAAAATGGAAACCTAGATAACATTTTTTGAATGCATCTGTTTCAAAAATCCTTTTAATGGAGATTTTACTTTTTTATTTTATTTATTTGTTTTTAAATGAGGTGAGAAGAACAGAAGCCTCTAAAACAAAAAAGAGCAGCCTGACAATGTTGTCTGCAGGCTTTTTTTTTCTACTACAAATGGTAACAGTAGAATGGCTTTCAAGACAGAAGAAGTTCAACAAGAAAAGAGCAATCTACTGGCACCAAACCGCCTGAGGGTGCCGACTTTTGCCAGGACTTTGATACAGTGCTCAATTGAGAGTTGATGGCACCTGGTCCTATGTGTTCAAAACACTAGGCCTACAGAGCCCCATAAACATCTATGGAAGAAGTCTGTGTAACATATCCTGGTCATTCAGTGTTTGTCAAAAGAGGAACAGATAAATTATAGTATTTAGGTTGTCAGATTATGAAATATTATAGAACTGTGAAAATGAATAAACCAGATGTACAAACAGTAGCAAATTTACAAAGTCAGGAATAATGTTGTGTTAAAAGGGGGAAAAGAACTGCATAAAGACTAATAAAACATTAGATGAACTAAGATTAATGGATATAAGAATGTAATGATAATATAAAAACAAAAGAATATAAGCATATTTCAGGATAGTGATCATCTCTGGAAAGGGAAAGACTTTCAAAATATTTTTAAAAAATATATAGTGTTTGTTAACATAGTAATCTTACATGGTAAATACAATGTTACCTATTCTTTGTATCCTCTATACTTTCTAATTTTTAAAAAATCTGTTACAATTTAAACAATTTTCTCCTAAAAAGAGTTTCCAATATCCATACCTGAAACACGAGGAACCGCCTTTAAAAAAAAAAAAATCACTCGTTTGCCTAGTACCCATAATCTAAAAATTAAATTTGCCAGTGTAAGAAACTTAAAACTCTTACCTTCTTTTCACAAGTTATTTGATTGGATAACAATTTCACATCAAGTTCTCAGGAGACCCCATACCTGTATTTCAAAGTTGAAGTAGTACAGTTTCCACTATATGACATCCTCAAAGTTACAATCATTCTCAGCAGAGGGTTTTAAATATAGTTCTATCATCTGCTGTGAGAACAAACAGGAACCAGAGCCTGATTCCCAATTCCTTGGCTCTAGCATCCTTGTAAGAACCTGTTGCTTTCTTAGTGGGTATGTTTTTTTCTATTTTCTTTGCATGAAAAATATTAAACTTCAATATTAAACTATCTATAGCTACATAGAAACAAGATGCTTTCGGTTAACAATTACATCTGCATATGAGAACAGAAGTTTACTATATACTTTTTGTCACCATGAAAAAAATATCAAAGATGCTGTTAATTTTCACAAAAACTGATAAATATTCTCTCAAAAGTAGCAGCCATCTGATTTAAAGAATTATGGGCTTGTTATCTTAAACAAGAAATGATATCCAACTCATATTGATATTTTCTATCTGAAGTATGTCATGCAATATTATAATTTATCTCATAAATCTACCAGAGTGTGATCAAATCCTATCAACTCTGATTGGCATAAATTTGAAACAATAAAGCAATCACATCTGTTTAAGCAGTTGTAGCTTGCTAGACAACATTTTAAAAGTTTATACAATAACATAATTATACTTTTCTTCCTAAGACCCTCTTACACTAGAGCTTTACATAATTTTTTTATGTATACTGGGTTCAGTGTAACCTAAAATAGGAAATATGGTACAAAACAAGGAGATGGAGGAATTGGGAAAGACAGATAAGTGTGAATTTGGTATATTCAAAAAAGTAACAAGCTCTATATGAAGAACTTGCTCTCACAGTAGGGGAGAATAAACAAGTATCTAATTTCATGACTGAAACTACTCTTGAAAAAGTATGAATGCTTAATTTAAACAAAAATATGTGGGTAAAGAACAAAAAGATTAGTACACAGGAAAAAGAAAACACTGAGCAAAAAAAAAATAGTATATAAATAGTATATAAATAAAAATAAATAAAAATCACTACCCGTTTTAGGTAATAAAATCTCTACTTTTCAAAACTTGAATTATTTAATTATTTAATGAAAACATATTATGTATATGAATCAATAAGTGAAAAACGCAATATCCCCAAAACTAGAGTATCCCCTAAATTAACTGTATACAATTTTAAGAACATTTTAAATAAGCAAGCAAACCAAAACATAAGAATGAGTAGGCCTTAAAGATATTGAAAAACTATGGCTAAAGAGAAATAAACATTAAAAAAAAAACACTTTAAGCTGTTAAGTAACTTCAAGTTCTCAATGCTTACTATATGTGTATATACATTACCCCTAAAACATGCCTAAAGATAAGGTGAATATTCTAGGAAAGACAAATAAATGAGTATAAACCCCATTTGTAAATGAGTATAAATACCCAGTGTGAATCTGGTACATTTAAAAAAGTAACAAGCTCTATATGAAGAACTTGCTCTCACAATAGAGGAGAATAAATAAGTTTGAACAAAAAATAGAGTATCTAATTTCATTACTAAAACTACTTTGAAAAAGTATGAATGCTTAATTTAAACAAAATATGTGGCTATTTACCAAATACATATATGTTATATATAATTTTGAGATCTTTTACTATATAAAGTCTGAGATATACCTTTTACCTGCCATTCTTTACATATAATAGTTTGAATTTAAAGCAATTATATTTCCTACCATTAAGTTTTAAATCAATAAAACTAAAAAACCTGATAAAAGGAAAACCTTCAAAGAAAGACGATGTGTTATCACAGTGGTGAAACTTCAACTCAAGAGGACAAAGACCCTTTAATAAAATCTAGCGCTTATCTCAGATATTTTCCTTATATCTACAGACATAACAAATTTTTACAAAATGAAAAGATTACATTTTGTCAGACTTTTTTTAACACTATTTGGAATGATTGGAATGCTGTGTTGATGAAAAGATAAGATCTTTTCCTTTTTCTATAATTTTATTGTACTCTCCTTAATTCATAAAAATATCTAATAGTTTTCCTTACTTGATTTTATTCATATCTTCTAGTGTAATTTCTAATTAAATGCAACAGGAAAAATGGCTCTCTTATTCTATTTTATACATCTATAACAGAATACTGAGTCTGGACAATTCACAGTAACAGAACTTTATCCGGCTCATGGTTCTGGAGCCTAGAAAGTTCAAGATCCATGGACCGCCACTGGTGAGGACATTCTTACTTCTTAGTTCCCATAGTGGCATGCAGAAAGACAAGAGATAGAATTTGGTTTTATAAGAAACCCATTCCTATGGAATGAACCCATTTCCACAATAAATATATTAATCCACCTAAGAGGGCAAAGTCCTCATGACCTAAACACCTATCATTTGGCCCCACCTTCCAACACTATTATATTGGGGATTAAACTTTTTTTGTAAAAGAGGATATTTTTTTAGTTTCAGGTGGACACAATATCTTTTATTTTTATGTGGTGCTGATGATCGAACCCAGTGCCTCATGCATGCTAGGTTAGTGCTCTACCACTGAGCCACAACCCTAGCCCTATATTGGGGATTAAATTTCTAACACATAAACTTTGTGGGATACTTTCAAACCATGGCACTCCTTTATGTTGCAACTCTCATGACTACTATGGAATATGGCTTACCTATAAAGACATGTTTTTGATTAACCTAGAATATTAATATTTTACTAAAAGACAAATCTGTTAAGTTTATCTATCAATCACTAATTAAAATAGAATTAAGAAATAAGTTTAAGCCTTCTGACTAATGTATATTATTGCTATCTATTAATCTACCTCACTTTTGCATTTTGTTTTTATTCATTTAATAAATACTATGGGGTGGGAATTAATAAAAATAAGATAATTTCTGTTCTTATAGCAATAAACTACATTTTAATGTTTTATAAGTGCTCTAGAATATGTGGAAGTGTAGTAAGATTATTAAAAAAAATCAGGGAAAGCTTAAGAGATGCATCCGGCAAGATGGGTTAACCAGGAAAAGAGGTATGGAATAACAGTGTATAAAATGACTACAAGGTCTTATTTCTTCTCCCTCTCAAAACTATTCTACAATTAATTTTTCTTTCACATGGACAAAACAAATAGAGGTGGCATAAATGAGGAAAGAGATCACAAATTTGGAGGAAAGAGATGAAAAACTTGTCAAAGAAAGTTACTTGTAACAGAATCTGTAAAAGACAAAGAGAAGCAAACTTTTTGCCCAAAGTCAGGCAATGAATGAATCTCACATATTCCACCTCCACAACCCCAGTGGTGAATCTCCAAGTGAACTGAAGGAAAAAGAAAGGGATGGGGGTGGGGAAGAACAGGAAGAAATAATTCAAGACAATATTCCCAAACCAAAGAACACTTCCTTTCAGAATGACAAGGTCTTTTGAAGATCCAGTAAAAATGAGATAAGACCCATTTCAAGACTCGTTCAAAATAAAATCTGACATAAAGATTCTAAAACCTGGGGATACACAGTGGAAAACAAAACAAAGGGGGAGGAAGCAACATGGACTTCCTAATAGTAACACTGAACGCTATAAAACAAAGTCTTCAGTATCTGAAAGAATGATCTGCAACCTAGAGTTCCATACCCAACTAAACTAGCAATCAAGAGTAAAATAAAGATATTTCAACCTTTTGTAGTATCTATTTCCATATCATGAAGTAGTAAGAGAAAAAAAGGAGAATGAGCTGGAATTCATGGCTAAGAATAAAGTAAAGCTATCTAATCTGGGAGGATAATCAAATTCGACCTTCTTCAAGATCTTTTTACCACATCACAGCATAACTAAATGAAAATAGCAGTAGCAGTTTGAGAAATAGTAGCTGTAATAAAATAATACCAGAGGAAGTAATTATAAGCAAGCATTCTTCTAAACGTTTTGCTCTTTAAGAAGTTTTAGAAGACTTCTAAAAGTTTTACTCACATACAGTATAAACAACATCAATTTGAAGATGAACCAAACCATGCATCTATAATAAATGTGTATATGCATGTATATATGTGAGTGGGAGGGTAGTCTTCATTCATGCTATGGTTTAATTGGGTTATTTTAATACTGTCTCAACATAGCAGCATGGTTTATATGAAGAAAATGTTTTAGATATGTAAAATAACATTTCATAAACATTGTCAATGACATATCAGTTCTCAATGTCAGTCTCCTTCCAAAACTGATTAGTTAGCATTAGTTATTTTTCAATTGTTAGTTGAAAACCTGCACATCCTACATGGTTGCCTTTTGAACATAATAAATTCTTTCAACACATTATGTATTCTTCTTATACAGTTTTCATTTATAAAATATCAAAGAAATCAGAGTAAGCCCCTATAGTACTAACTGGAAGCATGCTTATCAACTTGGTCTACTTATTTTTCTGTTCCCATTTATAGGATCCTTAAAATTCACCTTGAAAACATTTTTCCAAAAGCTGTGAAATATCAGTTGGCCTTTATTAAAAGTCATAACCACAAAATGCTAACAAAAAATAAACACTGACCATAATAGAACTTAATATTTAAAAAATTCTTAAAGATTCTGCATGTGAATTAAGATTCCTGTTCAATACATATTATACAAAATTATTAGGAATTACTCAATTTAAAAAGTTGAGATATTACTAGGGTAACCATAGGTCTGAATCTGCCCAGGAAGGTCCCAGTTTACAACCTACTATCATGACAAATTATAATACACCATTTTGCTTTCAAACTGCCAAGTTTATCAATGTGTGTGATATGTATTAAATATAAATTGTGGATTTATAAGATACAGTAGGGTCGACCTAGCTATTATAATATTTCATATTACCAAATCATCTTGTTGATTTTGCGATTAGCATTAGTATTTATGAAAAATCTAACTTAAAATCTTTGGGTGATTTAAACAGTACTCTGCCTTATGGTTCATACCAACATCACCCACACTCTATAACTGTTCAATTCATCTCGTTTTTGAATGCACTCTGTATATTATTAAAGACCTAGGATGGAGATTTCCGGGTCTTCAGATTAGCAAATAGTGTTCGAAAGATGTTTTCCTCTTAGCTTCACACCAAATTCACATCTTTTATTACTTTCCAAGGGTCCCCAGAACTTTTAAATAACTAGATCTATTTAAAACTACAACTAGTTACTTTCTTGTTCTTTAATGTACATGTTAAAATGCTTTAATGCTGTTTTTAGGATTAATAGCATATTTGGGATCATTTCTATAAAGGCTGATTAGCCAACACTTCATTCTTTCAACAGAATGTGTCTATTTGACTCTGATAACAGCATTATTTTTATAAGAAAATCCGTTTTGATCTATTAGAGTCCTGGGCATAGGAGTCTAAAGACCTAAGTGTCGGTCCTCCACCAGGCAAACATGATCTCCCTTAAACACAAGTTTTTTCCTTCTATATGAAGTTTTGGTCAACAGCATAAGATTACGGGAAGAAAAATCAAGAAGCTCAAGTACTTACCTACTGTTTAAGAAAGATGACTAAATATAACACAAAGTAAATGTATCTATCAGAAGTATCGACATTCTCTGACATTTAAAAAGAAATCTACACATACCAAACTACAACAAGTTTAGAAGAAAGGCCTTGAGTCAGACTGCACAAGTCCTATCCCAGAGCCACCACCAACTCTCAGTAATGCGACAATGAGCAAGTTACTTCACATCTCTATATTTTTATCCTGAAAATTATACTTATCTCACCAAGAAAATCAGTAATCCAAGTAAAAGATCTCATCTCAGTGCTGTGTCTACAAGCAAAAACTCAATAATGTTAACAATGATTGCAATAGCCTACATTAATGTCTCTTTTTCAAAGACAAGTCCAGGAGAAAATGTTACATGTGCATGCATGTATACAATGGTTTATTCACCACTCGAGAAGGCAGCTCTTTCTTAACACAAACACATACACACACACACAAGCACATTTGAAAATAAAATTCCATATTTAACAATATCTGGTTGTTCATCTCCCAAAAAGTCACAGATATGTATGATACACACATTTCTAAATTCATGTATATAAATCAAAGGAAAACACTTTCTCTAAAGCAAGCATATGAAGATATTAAAGCAATGTTCCAATTAAATATTTATATATTCAATACTTCAAAATAGGAATTTGGATACATGTGTGCATAATTTACAATTCTATAGTGAAACCTGTCTATAGAGGTTTTTTGCTATATTTCAATACCATCTTAACTTGAAATGTACAATGCAGTTTCTCTCTGAAGTGTTAAAGCTGCATGCAAATACAAAATAAAGACCACAGTGCACACATGGCACTCTTTACCCAAATGACTACCTTGACCTATTCATTAAACCATTCAACAAGAAAGACCTAATTACTGCACTATATCATGAAAGAGTCAAAAAAAATATTACATTCTTTGGTTAAAAAAATCTTCACATAAAAGAATTATTAAAGTCAAAGAAACTATCTCTCACATTTATAAAGATCTCTGTCCAATCTAATTCATTAAAATGATATGAAACTGTCCATAAGAAGTACGATATGAAATATCATTATGACTGACACAAAAATCTATATAAACATGCTACTTTCCAAATACACATATAATGGAGATTTAAACAACAAAGACTATCAGTTAAATTTACACCTCAAGGGTCCAAATCTAAGTTGGACTTCATTTCTCTGAACTTTCCTAAAAACACTTTAGTAAACTAAACAGATTTTCCACTAAAATAAAGACTCCATTATTTATCCTAAAGGAAGTGAGAAATACAGACCTGCCCTTTTCGAGATACAAAGGATAACGTGGACTGAGGTTTACAAGTTCAATCTAGGCTTACAGATGACAAGCTATATTATAAATCCCTGAATCTACAATGACCATGCACACAATACACTGACATTTTAATCACCTACTATATATCACTACCATACAGTTAAAAAAAAAGGAAAGGAAACAAAAACTCCATGAGCATTGCAATGAATACACTTTTGCCTTAGAGCTAATACTTTTCAAGAACCACACACAAAAAAAAAACTAGACAGTAACAATGCAGCATCTAAAAGCAATAAACTCAAAATTAAGTTATAAATAATTTAAAGCATGTCATGAAGATATATTAATAATTCATCAGATAAATAATTTACTAAATAATAAATAATGAAATACATAAATAAATCAGCAAATAAATAATTCAGCAAAATAACCTAAACAATAAGCCACCCAAACAAATCACAACCTATAAAACTACAATGATTTTCTGGATTCTGATAGTTTTAAATAAGCAAATGTACATATACTATATCAATCCTTGTTAGAAATATTTTTCAATGCTACTAGTAAAATCCTCATCTTAATATATAAGAACACATTTTCAATTTTTAAAAGACTGCACAGAATTAGTTCTCATAAATTATTAACATGAATATAATATATCCTCCTATTTTTTACATGTAAGATCTTTAACACATTTTCCCCTCAAACAGCTGGACACCTGAAATATTCTTAACTTACACTTCTTTTATCAAAGAGATATTTATAGTATAACAATCCAACATACTTTCTGATAGTTCTCCTATCTTTAAGGCATCAAAAATGCTCTGAAGCGGGAGAGTAAGAATTAATCTTGGGGCTGGGCTTCTGGCTCAGCAGTAGAGCACTCGCCTAGCACATGTGAGGCACTGGGTTCAATCCTCAGCACCATATAAAAATAAAAAAATAAAGTAAATTAAAAAAAGAATTAATCTTAATTATTATAGATGGTATTCCATTTGTTAATGGATAATGTTTTATAACTCCAATAACAGTCCAATAACAGTAATTGGACCGTTTTTTGTTTTTTAAAATGTCAAGAAATTTAGGATCTGTTTTTTATTTTATTGATTTTTTAAAATAAATGACAGCAGATTTCTTGGAGGACTAAGTTCAACCTCACAGAGTCCAACTTTCTCTATAGGAGCTGACATACAAGCTGTTAAAACTTGCAGGATTTCAGACGTGAATACCAAAAGTTAGAAGGACAAAATGATTGGTTGACATCTAAAGCGACCTTCAATTTGGAAAACTCAAAGTCCTTCAAAGAACACAACAAGATCACTTAACTGCTACAATCTGAACAAGATTACAATCTAAGGTATCACAAGGTGTCTAAAACACTATTGACCTCCTAATCAGTCTGCATTAAATACTTAAAGTTCATCTATCCAAAGTATAGTATTCATGAAATCCATGAACAGAAGAAGCTCTCAAAAACTATTACAGTCTTTCCCATAGATGTATGAACTTTGTGATGATTTTGGACACATTTAAGGAAATAAATTCAAACAATGTAATACAACATTTGATGGGAAGAAAACAAATCCATGTGTTTTATATAGCTCATTTCAACGACTCTCACAATCACCTTTCAAGTTAGGTTAATATTTTACCCGTTTTACAGTCAAGGAAATGAAAACTCAGGAAGATTGTGTATACTGCATACAGAGCCCAAGTAGCAAGGAAGATTTGATCTCAGTATGCAGGTTCATTTAACCACAGAGTCCTTAAATTTAGGCTCAATTTAAAAATGGAGGAAATTCTACCACATAGTATATGGTATACTGGTTAGAGTAATGGTTCACCAGGGGCCATTTTGTCCCCCAATGGAAATTTGGCAGTGTCTGAAAACATTCTTGGTTGTTGCTACTGGGAAGTATTGTTGACATCTAATGTTTACAAGTGAGGGATGCTGTACAATACACAAGACATCTCCCCATCTCAAAGATTTATCTGACCCACAATGGTAGAAGTGGTGGCTCATCCATCTGCCCCTCAGGAAACTGTAGATTTGAATAAAATCATTTTATAGAAAAGCAGTTTTTCCAAAATAATACATATTTGGTTTGAGGATGTAGAGTCTTATATATATATATATATATAGCACTACATATACTGAGATATCTTAGAAAAAAATGTGTATCCATGGAAGAACGGATATATGAAAACTCTCTGTACTTTCTGCTCGATTTTCTATAAACGTGAAATTGCACGTCTTTTTAAAATGTGTATTCCTCACTTATTTGTAATTAACTATCTTAGAAGCAATACTAAAATAATGTCTACAGTTATTTTTAAAAACTTTAAATTTTCATATCAAAATTTTGTCAGCAAAGTTAATATAAGATTAAAAGTTACATTTATGAACTGTCCTCAAAGTGAGTATCCAAGATATTTAATATTAAAAACTTACAGGGATGTATTATTCCAATGTTTAAAATATGTAATTGTCAGTGTTTTGTTTTGTATTTTGCCTGAAAGTATCAAGTACTGATGGCCCAAGTTTCTGCCATCTTTTTGCTCTGACATATACTGTTTCTCTATATAGTGACCTCATGTTTCAAGAAGGTTGTGGGGCCCAGCACCTAGGTGCATGCCTGTAATCCTAGCAGCTCAGGAGGCTGAGGTAGGAAAGTTGCAAATTCAAAGCCAGCCTTAGCCACTTAAGTGAGTCCCTAAGCAACTCAGTGAGACTCTGTCTCAAAATAAAAAATAAATAGGGCTAGGAATGTGGCTCAGTGATTAAGCACCACTGGGTTCAATGCTGTGGGAATTCCAACTAACATACAGACTTAGCTGCTGCGACCCCTCGCCAGCAAGGAGGACACGACACAGGATTCTTCTCTCAGCAGTTTATTCAGGCCTTTAATTATGTGTCTCTGGAAGCTTCATCTTATTACTACTACTACTACTACTACTACTACTACTGCTGCTGCTACTACTGCTACCACTACTTCTTCTACTCCTACCTCTACTACTACTTTTCCTACTACTTCTTCTCTCCTACTACTTCACCCGAGCACCCCAGCCTTGATAAAGCACATCAAGCCCCAATGCACAACTGCCACGTGGATCTTTCTCATAGGGTGTTTTACAGCTACGTGCCAACTCTCCCAAAACAAGGAGTTGTTTATCACAGGCCACAGCGCTTATCAGCGCCATCTTGTAATGGCGACCACGGTCCGCTGACACGGCTAACCACAGTTCCCCGTTTTTGTTTTACTAAGACAATACAGGCGAGAGTAGAGGTCCTATCCCACTGTGCAGAAGTGGCTGCATAGTATGGCTCAGCCCTAGGGAGGCCCTTCCCTGGATCTGACTCCATATCAGCCGATGCCTTTTTTCGTGGGACGGGGCATGGACATCCAACCTGCATGCAATAGGACATGCTCTCCTTGAGGTCCACTGTAGGATCACTCAAGAGCAGTGCCTTGCCTCGCATCCTGTATCGTGACGATGGTGAACATAAGGGGGTAGCTGGGAATACCTCTGTAGGACAACCACAATTAAGTTGGCGACACCCTGAGAGAAAGGCACGGGCTTTAAAGCCATAGCTAAAGACCAGTGTGGAAACCCTTCTGCGTGCAATGGCAACAAGACCTGCAGAGTGCAAGGGCTTTCCAGCAATAGAAGAAAGACAAAAGAAGGACATGTCGAACCCAGGGCAATGTTAGAATAACTTGGGGTGCAACGACCATGTCAAAGGCACTAGTGTGGAAACCCATCTGCGTGCAATGGCAGCAAGACCTGCAGAGTGCAAGGGCTTTCCAACACTAGAAGAAAGACAAAAGAAGGACATGTCGAACCCAGTGCAATGTTAGAATAACTTGGGGTGCAATGACCATGTCAAAGGCACTAGTGTGGAAACCCATCTGCGTGCAATGGCAGCAAGGCCTGCAGAGTGCAAGAGCTTTCCAGCACTAGAAGAAAGACAAAAGAAGGACATGTCGAACCCAGTGCAATATTAAAATAACTTGGGGTGCAACGACCATGTCAAAGGCACTAGTGTGGAAACCCATCTGCGTGCAATGGCAGCAAGGCCTGCAGAGTGCAAGGGCTTTCCAGCACTAGAAGAAAGACAAAAGAAGGACATGTCGTTCCCAGTGCAATGTTAAAATAACTTGGGGTGCAACGACCATGTCAAAGGCACTAGTGTGGAAACCCATCTGCGTGCAATGGCAGCAAGGCCTGCAGAGTGCAAGGGCTTTCCAACACTAGAAGAAAGACAAAAGAAGGACATGTCGAACCCAGTGCAATGTTAGAATAACTTGGGGTGCAACGACCATGTCAAAGGCACTAGTGTGGAAACCCATCTGCGTGCAATGGCAGCAAGTCCTGCAGAATGCAAGGGCTTTCCAGCACTAGAAGAAAGACAAAAGAAGGACATGTCGAACCCAGTGCAATGTTAGAATAACTTGGGGTGCAACGACCATGTCAAAGGCACTAGTGTGGAAACCCATCTGCGTGCAATGGCAGCAAGGCCTGCAGAGTGCAAGGGCTATCCAGCACTAGAAGAAAGACAAAAAAAGGACATGTCGTTCCCAGTGCAATGTTAAAATAACTTGGGGTGCAACGACCATGTTAAAGGCACTAGTGTGGAAACCCATCTGCGTGCAATGGCAGCAAGACCTGCAGAGTGCAAGGGCTTTCCAGCACTAGAAGACAGACAAAAGAAGGACATGTCGTTCCCAGTGCAATGTTAAAATAACTTGGGGTGCAACGACCATGTCAAAGGCACTAGTGTGGAAACCCATCTGCGTGCAATGGCAGCAAGGCCTGCAGAGTGCAAGGGCTTTCCAGCACTAGAAGAAAGACAAAAGAAGGACATGTCGAACCCAGTGCAATGTTAGAATAACTTGGGGTGCAACGACCATGTCAAAGACACTAGTGTGGAAACCCATCTACGTGCAATGGCAGCAAGGCCTGCAGAGTGCAAGGGCTTTCCAACACTAAGAGAATAACGAGGAAAGACATGTCAATCCCAGTGCAATATTATAATAACTTGGGGTGCAATGACCATGTCAAAGATTTACTGTTTAAGATGCGCAAGCCAGACTTGAGGTAAGTTGCCATTTTCTAAAGCTGCAAGAGCTTGTATGATCATAGCCTTATCTGGAGCACTGCGGGCCTTGAGACGACAGAGAAGCCACAAACAAAGTATCACACCAAAGCAACATACTGTCCCAAAAATGCTTATTCCCACCCAATTAGTGAATTGACCCAAAGTCACGAGATCAACACGGGTGTTATTCAAGACAGCTATCTGAGTCAGTTGAGACTGGATCATGTCTTCCGCCACCATGGACCAATTCCCGGCCAAATAGTCACCGATGATGCGGGAAGCATTCCTGGAATCATTAAATCTGACAGAGGTTATACATAAATGTGCACGTTGGTCAATGCAACCCAAATGTACCAGGTCAGACAATTCTTCTATCTGAGCTTGAAGTAGATCTATTCTTTGGTTAGCAGCTAAAATCCCTGACAAAAGATGTTGGTTAACTTTATTTTGAGATTCGAGTATGGTGGAGATTTGTTGAACAACTTCATTAACAGTGACAGCAGTTTGCACCTGGCTGGCCATGGCTACTGCGGCCGTAACTGCTGCAGCAGCAGCAAGGCCTGCATTAGTTAATGGCCCACCTATCTCTCTACAGACTTTCATCCAAGCCTCTATGTCTTTGTTTTTATAAGGAGTAATAGCTGCCTTACATTCTTTAGTACACTGTTCAAAGACCAATTGTTTAATCAAGGGCATGGCTCTATCGGGATCGCCAAAAATTTTTCCTGCAGCATCCACCATCCTAGCAACAAAGTCTGAGATCTGTATTGACTGTTTTCCAAACTTGAGAATGAAAAGTCCTCCCGGAGCCTTGGACTCCACCTACACACGGGGACAGAGCAATGGGTGGATCTATGGGTGGAACATCAGGTATAGAGCCCTCCTCTAGGTTCTCAACTTCCTCCCCAGAACTGGATTTATTACCCTTCTCACAGCAGGCTTTTACATCTGTTGTTTCCCGTTTTTTCTTTTTTATCTTAGTCTTACGTAATTGTTGTAATAACTTGTCCAATTCCTCAGAACTGTTTGAGCTACTTGTGTCCTTGGGAGTTTTTAACTCAGTCAAGTCCAGATAGAGCCTTCTCCTCTGTTTAACTTCAGACTCCCTTGTCTGTTCACCACTCTTACTCCTAATACTTTCTCCTACCTCGCTATGTGACCCCTCCGATTTTCCTTCATGCAATTGCTCAAGAACGGCCTGACCCTCGCTCACAGCTTTCTGGCATTTACCATCCATTATACACCCCCTCACTAATAATTTCCAAAGCGGAATGGTACCGCCCTTTAAAGTTCCTTGTTTGTAAGTGAAATCCAGATCTTTCTCTAATTTATCCCAACTGGGAATCGTGAGACTCCCTGAAAAAGCAAACCAAGGAGCTACAGAGTCAGTCTCTTTTAAAAACCTCTGTAATGTGCTCCGCTTCACTTTAAGTCCCTTGGAACGCAGTAACCTGTCCAAGGCCAGCAAAATTGGGCTTGAGGAAGTAGCACCCATACTGTTCCAAGCAGTATTAAGAAAGTGAAAATACAAAACCCCGCTCTCTCCTTATTTACAGAGGAGCGTCTTATTTTATTATTTTTCCCCCGCTCTCTCTTTATCTACAGAGGAGCGTCTTATTTTATTTTTTCCCCTCTCTCTCTTTATCTACAGAGAAGTGTCTTATTTTATTATTTTTTCCCGTTCTCTCTTTAATTACCGAGGAGCGCCCTGCTTTCATATGCGGATTCCCACTTTACCTGGGAACTTACCGGTGCACTACCCTGACTGCTGAAAGTTCTGGATCCTGGGTACGAGGGATATTGGTTCCCGTATGGGCCGCCAACTGCTTACTCCCCTCGCCAGCAAGGAGGACACGACACAGGATTCTTCTCTCAGCAGTTTATTCAGGCCTTTAATTATGTGTCTCTGGAAGCTTCATCTTATTACTACTACTACTACTACTACTACTACTACTGCTACTACTGCTACCACTACTTCTTCTACTCCTACCTCTACTACTACTTTTCCTACTACTTCTTCTCTCCTACTACTTCACCCGAGCGCCCCAGCCTTGATAAAGCACATCAAGCCCCAATGCACAACTGCCACGTGGATCTTTCTCATAGGGTGTTTTACAGCTACGTGCCAACTCTCCAAAAACAAGGAGTTGTTTATCACAGGCCACGGTGCTTATCAGCGCCATCTTGTAATGGCGACCAGGGTCCGCTGACACCGCTCACCACACTTAGCGTATATCTATAAATATAGATCCATCAATATGCTAGTAGATAAAAACTGCGATCATACAAAATTTAATACAACTGAATTAACTAAATGATTATAGTGGTTTCACTGTGACTTTTGGAAGGGTAACTAATTTATTTTCTCCACACATTTCATTATTTTAATTTTTCTACAAAGATATATACTATATTTACAACTATATGCTTTGACCTAGATCCTAAAGTCATCATGCACCCTATAAAAGTAGTTTAATTCAGGATTCAATTTATTTCATTACTTAGAATTTGCCAATTTGTAAACACAATGGTGTGAAGAATCTGTAACTGGGCTCTATCTTTCCCCACTGGGGCAAATCATACACATTTTTCTAGCAGGCAGTAAAAAGTCAACCTCTCAATGCCCAACTTGTATTCAGCTTACCAACATTTATATATCACAACTGTCAGCTTTGCACAAATCATTTCTAACCAGATGCTAACTCCATCATTCCTAACAATCTACCCAGACATATTGACTGCTTTGCTCTTCTCACTCTGTGGAACTAATCATTTGTCCTTTATGCTTCTACAAATCCTTCTACTTTCTATATTTCTGATTTGTTTTTAATTTTTGCCCTATCATATATATTTCTGGTTGCTTGTATAAGGACATACCTAACAAATCTCTCATTTTTATGTCTATCTTGTGTTGTTTTAAATTTTTCAAGTACTACTATAATTACATAATTGTAATGAAAGTATTGCTTTCTAAAAGTTTCATAATTACCATTAATAGAGTTTCATAATTTAGAGCACTTTAAAGTTCTCCACATTTTCCAGTGTAATTTGACCTAACGCTATTGCCACCCCGTAAGAAAAAAATTAAAAAGTAATATATTTAAGATCATTAAAGTGCATGGAGTTGACCAAAATAGCAAACAAAAAAGTGAAATACATCATCCCAGTCCTTTAGAATTTGGAAAATAAGACACCTGCATACAAAAAAAAATGTCAATAGTATAGAAGGATTAGTGGGAATTAAAGAGAGACAGCATTTAAACAGGATTGAATAAGTAAAACTGATAGCTATAATAAATGTCCCTTAAGAAACCATAATAGCACTAGTGGAAGAACAGTGGGAAACTAGAAAGCAAAACGGAGTAAATTGTAATGGCCTATAAAAGAAGTCTGGCAGACCAAAGAGATAAGAAAAAATAAAAATGAACACATGGGCTGGAGTTGTGGCTCAGTGATAGAGTGCTTTCCTTGCCTGTGTGAGGCCCTAGGTTCGATCCTCAGTACCACATATAAATAAATAAAAGCTCCATTAACAACTAAAAATATATTTTTTTTACATATAATGAAAATATTAGAAAGTTGAGGCCTACTTCTTAAAGTTATACTATGGACAGAAAGGGACACTGTTTCCAGCTATCTAGAAAAACTATGTACTTTGAAAATAGTAGCTACAATGATAATAGTAGCTACAATTTTCAGTTAGGAAACATTTTTGTTTTAATAAACTGCTTAACTACCAAGAAAGTACCACATCCACATCCACATAAGCTATACACAAATGAAAGTAGAAACTTTAGGAAACAGTAAGCAAACTCAGAAAGCAGATTTCATCTTTAGAGTATGTCACTAAGATTGGTGAAATTGAGCTTACATTTTAATGACTGTATAAAGCTCAAGAGATAAAGACTTTGAAGTCTCAAAAGGAAACACATGTGGTACTACAAAAAGCTATATTCTCATGTTAAGGGGGTCGGGGAGAACTAAAAGGATCTCACTGCTGTAACCCTTTTATAGTCACACCTGCCCCAGTCACCACCAACCACTAATCTGTATTCCATCACTATAATTTTGTCATTCTGACAATACTTTATCAATCCTGAGGTTATAACTACAAATTGCCCTTCCCAAAGGTTCTTGGACTAAATTTGCACTGCGTGCATGATCCAATAAGTCTCAAAGATGTCCATTTAAATAAAATAAAATGTTCAATTAAAAATATGGGAGTTTGGGGCTGGAGATATGGCTCAAGTGGTAGCGTGCTCGCCTGGCATGCATGCGGCCCGGGTTCGATCCTCAGCACCACATACAAACAAAGATGTTGTGTCCACCGGAAAAAAAAAACAAACTAATAAATAAATTCTCTCTCTCTCTCTCTCTCTCTCTCTCTCTCTCTCTCTCTCTCTCTCTCTCCTCCCTCCCTCTCTCTTTAAAAAAATATGGGAGTTAAAAAAAAAAGTTCTCTTAAACTGCTAGGCAGGTAACTGGACAAAGTGTAGGCAAATCCTCTGAATGAAAATAACATCAAGTCAAGCCTCCCAAAATCCAACACTTTTCTAAAAACACTCTGCTAGTCAAAACAACAACAAAAACTAACAAAACATGCAAGGATACCATACACAATGAATAGGCTTATTTTTTTTTCCACAAAACACAGTTCAAACGAAGAAGAGCAGTTATGATAATGAGAGGAGTCTTAACAAAACGCATCTGAAACTATATGATAAAAGACCATTTTTTATGCTTTCAAAGAACTGGAGGAAAAAACTTTTGCAAAATGCAATAAAAGTGAATGTCTTAAAAATCATATGCTTAGGGGCTGGGGTTGTGGCTCAGTGGTAGAGCATTCACCTAGTGCAGGTAAGGAACTGGGTTCGATCCTCAGCACCATATAGAAATAAAATAAAGGTATTGTGTCTACATACAAATAATAAATAAAAATCATGCTTAGATGTCATGACAATGTCAAGCTGCTATACAAGCTTCTAAATAAGTGCTTTGAATGTCTGTCTTTAATTCATCACAGAGTAGTAAAATCAGTTTGCAAACCAACACTGAACTGAAGACCCTACTTTGAGCAGCACTAGTCTAAAACACAAGTAGATAACTATAACAATATTAAGAATATATACAATATTCAAATAGATTGTGATTTAAATTCTTCCAGACTAACTGAAGACTGAAGTGGAAGGTCTAAGATGCAATGAAAAAGTCAGTAAAAATTTAAGAAAATGTGGGGCTGGGGATGTGGCTCAAGCGGTAGCGTTACAACAACACAGTCCCAAAATAGCATTCTTTTTAAACTAAGGACATGGGCTGGATAGATTCTAGATGAGCAAAATGAAGACAACTTAGTATAGAAAGTTATTTAGAGACCAAATTTCAAGATTTAGAGAACAAATTTCAAATATCAAGAGCTAAAGGTTACCTGTCCTAATGGAAATATACTGTCGCTAATGCCAAAACTGTGGGTAGCTTATTAAGTTAGGGTATTTTTAAATGTATAACCTTATGAAACAGAAAAAAATTACAACCACATATTAACAGAGGTTGAATATGTTTTCATTTTCAGTTATATTGAATGAACAGGATTCCAATTTCCATTAACTATACTCTAGAGTATGAATGAGTTACATAATACTTTAGCATACTTTACACATCAAACTCTCCAAGCACAATATATTATTTTACTTTTACTTGCAGGCATTTAAAGACCCTGCTCAGACTTCCAGAAAAAAATCAAATGTAAATTCAAATCCACTCAGAGGGGAAAAAAAAAAACTTAAAATTATGGCACCACATCTCCTAAGAAAGAGTCATGACTAATACCTATATAAATGTTTGGTCACTTTTTACAATGTTAACACATCTAACTGAAGCATCTCAATAACCCCATAGGATTATGGTTTTATAGAATAGATAAAATAATGGCTTAAAAATTTAGAGAATGAGGGCTGGGTTGTGGCTCAGTGGCAGGGCGCTCGCTTAGCATGTGCAAGGCCCCGAGTTTGATCCTCAGCACCACATAAAAATAAATAAGAGATATTGTATCCAACTACAATTTAAAAAAAAAAAACAGAATGAAGAAACATGCTAAAAAAGGTATAAGATATGTACATTGAATGTAACAGAAAAAAAGATACCCAAAAATCTAATCACCCGCTGTTTCTTCACATCATTCCCATCACAGGAAACTGAAAGGACAATCATTAGGCATACACAGCAAATAAACTAAATGATATTATGCCTTAATCTATTTGATTTCAGTACCACCAAATTCAAACAGTTTAGCAAGATTTTTTTCATGTAATTGCTTACTGAGGATAATAAGAATCATATGATGCCACTTTCAATGGTATGGAAAATTAATTTAAAGGGAAAAAAACTCAAAACTCGGCTGAAGGATTATAACTTCTATCTGGTATAAAGTGAGGCAAAAAATTGTCACCCATAAAGTAATTCTGAAAAGCCCAGGGACAAGAACCTTACATAAGAATTCTTCTCCAAAATATTTTGTAGTTATACTGATACAAAGGTAAAACCTGAACATATAATAAGACACTTTGGTGGCTTAGAATGAAGTTGGATTTAAACTTGAAATTTATGGTGACCTGAAAAAATATACATTGTTATTGTTTAAGCCAGATACAATGTTCGGTATAGGAGAGTATTTGGCTTTATAATAATTTTAAACTTTGAAAGCCCACACCAAAGTTATAATCATGTTTGTATGTGTTCTTAGCTACTTCAAGTCATTTCTGTGGAAAGAAAAAGGCAGGCATTTAAAAACAAACCTAAATATATAAGAACATCTACTGTGATGTTTTCACTTACACGTCCTGATCCCTACTTAAAATATGAAAGTTCAGTAATCAAATTTTTAATGAGATAAACTAAAAGTCAATGTACTTCAAAAACATTTAAGTTCTAAAAGCAAACAACATGGATTTGTTTTTAATTTCATCTTTAAAAAAAAATCAAGCCACAAACCCAAAATTCTTTATCATAACATTTGCACTGGTTTAAAATTTCAGGGGGAAGAAAAAGGCTAGCAGCTCGCCCACTCTCCCAATCACCAATATCTGAAATCTAATATCCCAAGTCAGAGAACTACAAGCTCTCTTGCCATAAGTGCCAAAATAGGCACCTAACTCCTATCTACAAGGGTCTGGAAATAGAAGCCCAATTTTGAATAGTAATCAATTTTCTTCCACTTTGAGTATATTATCTTAAAATAACTGCTAATCCATTCCCCCACTCTAGAATATCTAAGATTCACACCTGAAAATAATGCTCTGCATTCACACTAGTACTTCATACATTTAGCTCTAAAATGAGACGACCCAGAGGGGCCTCATCCTTTTGCTCAAACCAGAATCTGATGCCTCCATTGAAAGATTCCATATTTTATACTTGAAGGAAAGTGATTATAGTTAAGTTTATAAGGTTAGTAAGCTCTTGTCCATAACATTAAATCCAAAGAAACAAGTCTACCTTGACTTTAAACATACATACAAACACACACACACTCACACAGACACCCCACAGTTAGATATATCATTTTAAAACTTTTTAAGTAACATTTCTTGAACTGTGAATCCTTGAAATACTTGTTAACCATGTTGTACACAACTTTTTCAGCAATTAAAGACTAACTAGTATTAAGTTGCAAATATTAGCAAGAAAATTAAGTAGAAATAGTTCATGCCTTATTATCACCTAATTATAAAAATTATCTTAAAAGGTTATGTGACTTATTTCAAATTCTATACAGTTAAAGCATAATTACATTCATAATTACATATTTGAACTTAAATTATTTTAAATTAAATATTCTGAATTTAAATCATCTTTATAAATTTTATAATTATGGCATTCTTGTAATTTGTATCAAATTCTTTAAAAATGGTCTAATCTAAACTTTTAAGCCTTTTTAAAAAAGTCATTAATTTTCAGTCATCTTTTGATTGGATTGACATTTACATGTAAAAAGATATAGGTTATTACTTTTGCATTTAAGTTCTGTTTAACAAGGATAAATAAAAATCATTAACTAAAGGTTATTTAAAGTTTTTAAAATTAAATAGTGGGTTTCCTAAACTTTGGGATAATTTTTGGTAAATGCTTTTTGTTTAAAAACTATCAACTGCCATATAATTACAAATGCAATTTTAATCTATTGCTTAATTTGAGATAATTAAATTCAAAGATATCATGACTAGATATTATAACTTTTAATTACACTGTATTTGAGATACCTAATTTTATATCACTATAAGAAAAAAATTACAGGTCATATACTATTCTCCACTTTATTTTAATGTCAAGATATCTTATCTCATAAAAAATAATCTTTCTATTCTAAGAAAAATTTTAAAGTCTACTGGCTATGACATTAAATCCACTTCCTGTCTTCAAATCATTTATAAAATTTTCACAGTGAAGTGTAACTTATTCAGAAAAATCCCAGTTAAGAATTTTAAGTATATTTTATAAGTTCCTAGAATCACTTGAATTTCATGGATAGCTAACTGAAAAGATTTTAAACTACTGCAATGAGATTTTTTTTTATAACAACAAACATCAATGCAACAAAATAGCTAAACAGGAGAAATACTTCAGGTGTCTGCTGAAAATTCAATTATTTCTATATATTCTAATGCCCAAAAACCAAATCATTTTTTTAAAGTTTATGATGGTTTTTCATCTATATGAATTTAGCACAAATTTACTGGTTAATTCCACTCAATATAGTTCCTTCATATTTACACAAGTTAAATAAACAAAAATCTTCATGCTTCTCACAGAAAGCCAAATTAACTTCCTATGTGGGAAGAAATTTAAAAAATACACACATGTAACATGCTATACTAAGTACTATAGAAAATTCATGGATAAGCTTTCAGGCTGAAATTTTTTAAACTATTAGAAAATAGCAGGGGCTCGAGATGTGGCTCAAATGGTAGCTCGCTCGTCTGGCATGCGAGAAGCACCAAGTTAGATCCTCAGCACCACATTTAAAAAAAAAAAAGATACTGTGTCCACCTAAAACTAAAAAATAAATATTTTTTAAAAATAGCAATATTATAAGTATCCATATTCCCACCAAAACATAATGTTCAAATTATACATTTAAATTCACACAAATATGAAATCATATTTGCATTACATATATTTTTAAAAAGTTAAGCCTGCTGTGTACCAACCCCAAAATTAGCAACCACTATTATGATTTTGATATGTCTTCATAATTATTTTCCATCTTCTAATTTACATATCTAAATAGCAGTTGTGTTTTGTATATTTTTCAGTTGACAAATGGTATCATACTAAAAGTACTTGCTTTTAATTCAACATTAATTTTCAAATGTATTGATATCAATATACTTTCTTCCTCTTAACAACTGTACTGGAACATACATGCATATACATTTTAGTTATCCATTTTCCCACTAATGAATATTTAGGTTATTTCTTATTTTTCATTATTATAATACTTTAACAAATATTCTTAAACAAGTCTTTGTCCATACAAAAGTTTATCTAAAGCACTGTTTCTCAACTTTGGCACTACAGATATTTTGGGATGTATCATTGTCTATTGTTAGGGTTTGTCCTATGAATTTTAGGACATTTAGCAAAATACCTAGCCTCCACCAATTAGATGCCAATTATAATCCCCAGGCCTGACAACCAAAAATATCTCCAGGAATTGCCAAATGTCCTCTGGTGATAAGATCACCCCTGCTGAAAACCACTGCTTTGAAGTTTATATAAAAATAAAATTGATGGGTTATATGCATATTTTCCATTTTACTGGATACTGACCAAATAGCTCTATCAACTCACATTCCCATCAGCATATAGTATCTCTGGTTTCCAAACACTCTTGCCAAAATTTGATAATGTGTGACTATTTAAGCTTTTCCAATAAAACAAATCATTAATTTTCCAAAGGGCGGACTGCGATTGGAACTAGTTAAGAACAAGTGGTAAACATATGCCACTTTTTAAGAAACATAAAAACCTTAAACTTCAACAAAGAAAAATATCTACATTATTATTCTCCCTTTTCTTCTAGGCCCCTTTACCTTAGCATGCATGCGATTAATATACTGAAATACTCCTAACTATTTAAACTCATTTTGCCTGGAAGCTTCAAAATCATTATATTTGATTTATATTTCCTAATAAAACTTTCAAGGCCAAAGATTTTTGAATAACTCACTTGAAATATTTTGACAGATATCACTTATGGTGAAAATTATACTTTTAATTGCTGGTTTGTAAATATAGAAATATACTACACATATATAACTTCATTCACAATGCAAATACCTATTCCCAACTCCCTATCCAAAGAACCTATTAAATAAGCAAACTGGCTCTATAAATGAACTCAGATGGAATAAAAATGGTGGAGTAACCATACATTCTGCCTTCCCCATTCCATACCAAATCCATAGAAATTAGACCCAAAATTTGTAGTTCCTAATTTCCAGTCCTCTGAAAAACTCAATTTTAATTCCTGTTCCTATAAGATGCCTATTCTGTTTATTAAATATAGATCCTCACTTTGTATAAGCAATCTTGTATGATTTCTGTTATTGGCACCTAAAGAACTTGTCTAAGGCGATGGCACATGAAACGATTGATGACTTAACTGATAATGAATCCAACTATAACCAGAAAAGAAAACCAAGGCAGGCCAGAAACTCAAAAGAATACCCAGAAGATAAAAAAAAACAAGACCTGATTGAAATTAAAATACACACACACACACACACACACACACACACACACACACACACATTTCCACAAAATATAGAAGTATTCCAATAGCAATTCAAATACAAAAAGACATGTATTTGAAGCTAGAGGAAGTCTGAAGACCATCAACAGTATGATTATTAAGACTATCCAGGCATACTTCCCCTTCCCACCTCTCATCACAGTGCCAAGCCCTGGACAAGGTGGCTAGTAGGAGAGTTAACCTATCTCTCTCTTCAAGGAAAAAGCAGTAAGTATGGGCCCTTGATTAAAACCAAACTATCGAAGCCTGATACCCAACCTAAAGAATAGATATCTCAACATTTTATAATAAGGAATCCTTAGACGTTCTGAGGAGTTGTGTAGACTAATCAAAGCAGTGTCCTAGAAAGATTAATACAGCATCAATAAGAAAGAACTAAAGAGAAGAAAGAATACAGCCCAGGAATGTCAGTCTGGAAACAAACAAACAAACAAAAAGGCATGCAGGTCCTGAAATACTGATACAGACCCTACAAAAAAATTAAACTGGGTAAGGAAAAAAAAATCAATTTGTTGGATGGCTTAGTATTGTAGGAAAGGAAAACAGGGTAAAGATTGCCTTAAATCATTTATTCTGTTAGACAATAGTTATGAAAAACTTTATTATAATATTTCTAGCACTAAATATTATTAAATTAATATGAGAATAAAGAAGTCAAAATTAACAGTGAGGTTCTGAACCTCAGAATATGGGATGAGATGAAAAGAAATCTGAATTTAAAGATAAATGACTCTCTGCTTTAGAAATGCTGAGGTTTTTGTCCTAAGAATTTCATTAATGTTAAAAAGACACTTTTATACCAAGTATATTTATAAACCTTTTTAAATTTATATTATGAAGTACTTGATAACATGAAGAATAAGATATAGAAGATGTTATAAAACACACAATAAACATGGTAAAACTCATTGCTGAATCCAAGAGCAGAACAATACCACTATCTTCAAGATCCTGGAGTATTCCTCCCCATATCTAACCTTTTGCCCCTCATACACATAGATTACCACTATCCTGAATGTTTTCTTAACTCTACCTTACTTTATCTTAATTTTTTGCTCAATATTTACATATTAACAATATACTTGTTAATTTATCTTGAAGTTGCCCATCTAAAACAATACCATACTAGATGTATTTTTCAGTGAAGTGATACTATTTCTTCACTAAATGTTAGAGTATTT
This sequence comes from Ictidomys tridecemlineatus, assembly GCF_052094955.1. NCBI lineage: Eukaryota > Metazoa > Chordata > Mammalia > Rodentia > Sciuridae > Ictidomys > Ictidomys tridecemlineatus. The sequence goes on along the minus strand of NC_135485.1, from coordinate 80,256,551 downwards.
CTAAGAAAATGTGGACACATGACTGGTGGTCATTCATGTACAATGGCCTATGACATACTTCAATGTATTAAAATGCCACAACTTGTTCACCCTGTCTCCTACTGATGTTACTTAAGTATTCTCAGGTTTTTGTTGTTACAAATAATACTTCCACACAATATTCTTGAACAAATCACCTGGTATACATGTCCAAGAGTCTCTCTCAATAACCAGAAGGAAAATTGTGTGATAGGTTATAGGCATGTTCCATTTTACAAATAATGCCAAGTTGTCATTTTGTTATTTACAAAGACACATAATAGAAATAAGAAGCCAATACCAATAACCACCATGTAAAGCACATGCCCAATTAAATTTATATCACATGCAAGCACACAAATCTACTTGCAAAATAATCATCACCATTTTTAATGTCACTACCCAGTATCATAGTTAAAATTATATAAATATCTCAGGAAACTGGCTCTGCACTCATTTCACTTCTCTCAGTGAAACTATTATTTCAATGTGCCAAAGTCTTAGACGAGGTTCTCTGTGTACCAATAACAGAAACTCATACAAAGTTGCTTATCCAAATGAAAAACACTAAAAAGAAATAAAGATATCACACAGAACTGATGAATAGGAATTACAAATGCTGCCAAAAATTAAGGCTATTTTTTTTTAAAGAGAGAGAGAGAGAGGGGAGAGAGGGGGAGGGAGGAGAGAGAGAGAGAGAGAGAGAGAGAGAGAGAGAGAGAGAGAGAGAGAGAGAATTTCTTTTTAATATTTATTTTATTTTTTTTTTAGTTCTCCGCGGACACAACATCTTTGTTGGTATGTGGTGCTGAGGATCGAACCCGGGCCGCACGCATGCCAGGCGAGCGCGCTACTGCTTGAGCCACATCCCCAGCCCAAAGGCTATTCTAATCTCTTAGGGTCCTCGCTGGTAATGGGATTCATTTTTCTTTCCACACTCCAAGCCCTTCTGCTTCTCCATAACTATAGGCTTGTCTTATATAGGTTGTCTCAGGCCCAGTTTTTTACCTATCTTTTACCTATCTTTCCATAAGAAAAGCCTAGTAAACTTTAACTTGTATCTTTGTCATCTAACATTTTTTAAATTATTGAAACACAGCTTAGCCCAATTTAGCACAGAGGTCAACCCAAGATCCTAACAGCTATGTAATGGTAATAATATAAGGGTCCCACTGACAAATCTGCAATGGCTCACCCTTGGCCAGAGATATCACTTCTCAAACAAGAGCCTAACGTTAGCAGACATCTAAAGCAACCAGAAAATTATAGTGAAAAGTGTAATGAAGTGCAACTGAGAAACTTAACCATAATTATGCAACTCACTACAGTACTCACTAGTCATTCTGATAGTAGTTTTCAGTTTATATAAAGCTAAATACAACACCCTCCATTTCTAATGCCAAAAGCCATTTCTGACTATTTCTCACATTCTACCTTTTATGCTTTTCCTATTGCTATTCTTATTCAAATTCTCTTTGCAGAACTATCATACAATTAATCCAACTTCAACCTCTTGATTTATCTGGAGAAGTCCTCTCCTGGTTCTTTTCTGACATCTCAAGTTTTCTTCCCTTGTTATTTTCCCTCTGTTTGACCTCTTAGTTTTTAGAAATTATACCAAAAGCACATGCAGCAAAAGAAAGATAAACTAGGTATCAGATTTTAATTTTTCTGTTTTTCCAAGGAAAACTTAAAAATTCACTTTAACAAAGTAAAAAGAATCTCCCAAAGAATGGAACAAAATGTGTCCAAATCATGTATATGGCACTTTTACCAACATATAAAAAAAAAAAAACTTAAAATTCAATAAATGGAAAGAAAATTCAAATAAAAACAGGGTAAAGGATTTGAATAGAAAAATACTCAAGAGAATATACAAATGGCCAATAAGCATATAAAAGATGTTCAGCATCATTAATCATCAAGGAAATGCAAATCCTAAACACAACAGGAAGTTAGCAAAATGGTAAAGCTAAAAGCTCCAACTTCCTCCTCCCCACAGAAACAAAGTAACAGTAACTATCAGAATCAACTTTCCCAAAACTACAGAGCAAAGTTTTACAACAAAGCACATACTGAAGAAAAAGGCAACTCTAAACCTACTTTCTGATATTTTTAAAGGCCCCAGCCCCAAAGCTGATGAAAGAAACAAATCGACATACTCAAGAAGCTCAATGAGCTCCAGGTAAGATAAATTCAGAGATCCACAGAGATGCATGATAACAGAACTGTTAATAAAAAGAGGCCCTAGGAAAGCAAGACAGAAGTGACTCATCGTGAACAAAGGATCCTCAATAAGATTAACACCAGCCTCTCATCAGAAACCATGGGGACCAGGAAGCAGTAGCATGATATGATCAAGCACATAAGAAAAAAAAACTTGGCTAATTGTATGTGTCCACGTGGTTGGGCCATGGGATGTCCAAACTCTTGGTCAAATAGTATTCAAGTGTTATCTCAGAATGTTTAGGATTAGATTACATTTGCATTGACAGACCAAGTAAAGCATGGTGGGAATGCTTCATTCAATCAAAGACTCTAATAAAAGGATTGAAAAAGATAGAACTCATTCTGACTACCCCAAATCAGGACATTGGTCTTTTCCTGCCTTCAGATTCAACTGAAATGTTGGATATTCTTGTGTCTTCCAGTTTTCATACTAGAACTTAAGCTATTGTTTCTCCTGATTTTCAGGCCTTCATTCTGGAGCTACAAAACTGCAGCTCTTGGTACTTCCCAGCTTCCATAATCTTGTGAACCAATTATTTATAAGACCCCACATCTGAGGGTGCAGCTGTGTGGTACAGCATCTCTGTAGCATGCATAGGACCTAGCACCAAAGAAAAATGTGTGTGCGCGTGTATGCGTGGGTGTGGGTGTGCTGTGTGTATGTATGTGCATGTGTGTGTATGTGCATGTTCTCCATCCATGTTTTTCTGAGTCTGTTTCTCTGGATACTCCTAATATAGCTATCAATAAAAAAAATTACTTAAAAAAATTCTCTATATCTGGCAAAACTGTCTTCCAAAAAACTTAGGGACAAAGAAAGACCTTTTCAGATAAACAAAACCTTACAGTCATTAGCATTAGATTTATCCTATAAGTAGAACTAAAGGGAGACCATAAGTCTAAGGGAAAAGGCACTGGAAAGCAACTCTAGGCCTTGTAAAGAAATAAATATTCCAGTGAAGGTCAATATATGGGCAAACATGAAGACCACTATTATTGTATATTGGTTTGTAACCTTCTTGTTCTATTCCTATAGATTTTAAAAACAAATACATAAAAATAGTGATAAATCTGTTACTGGACATAATACATAAAGATGTATTTTGTAATAAGAACAAAAAAAAGAGGGAGAGGATGGAGATACACAAGTACAAAGATTTATCTACCTCTACAGTTAGGATGGTATCAATTTGAAATTGGCTGTTGTAAATTTAGGATATTAATAGTCATCTTTATGGTAACCACAAAGAAAATATTTTGTATATATTAAAACTTACACAAAAGGAAATGAAAGGGAATAAAAATGATTCACTACAAAAATCAAGTATGAAAATAGTAATGGGAAAAAACAAGGAACAAAAAAGGCATAACTCAGAGAAAACAAATAACAAAATGGAGCAAGTATGATTTCAAGTATCAATAGCGAAGCCAAGTATGGAGGCATACAACTATAGTGCCAAGTACTTGGGAGGCTAAGATAGGAGGAACACTTTTGCCCCACAAATTGGGGACAAGACTAGGCAACACAGTGAAACCCTGTCTCAAAGTATCTGTAGTTACTTCATAATACATTAACATGCCCACTTAGAATAATAGACTGAATATCATGAAAAAACAGTAAGAAAAAAAGACTTGAAAAACAATACAAACTAGATCTAACATATATAGAACACCACGCCATGTTACAGAAAAATATACATTTGTCGCAGATGCACACAGATCATTTTCCAGAAAGACTATTCTAGAAAAGACTAACCAAAAATCAAGTCTCAATATTTTTTAAAAAAAGTCCAAAATCATAGGCATTTCTTATAACTACAAAGAAATAAAGCACAAACAGGTAAAAATTAAATACTAGTCTTAGATAACCAATGAGTTAAAAAAAAATAGAAAACAACAAAACTTATCAGATGCAGTGAAAGCATTATTCAGAAGAATTTTATTGATTTTTTAAAATAAATGACAGCGGAATGCATTACAATTCTTATTACACATATATAGCACAACTTTTCATATCTCTGGTTGTATATAAAGTGGGTTGACACCAATTCGTGTCTTCATACATGAACTTTGGATAATGATGTCTAGCACATTCCATCATCCTTGCTAATCCCCTGCCCCTCCCTTTCCCTCCCACCCCCCTGCCCTAGCTGGAGTTCCTCTTCCTCCCAGCTCCCTCCCTACCCCACTAAGAATCAGCCTCCTTATATCAGAGAAAACATTCGGCATTTGTTTGCGAATTGGCTAACTTCACTTAGGATTATCTTCTCCAACGCAATCCATTTACCTGCAAATACCATGGTTTTATTCTCTTTTATTGCTGAGTAAAATTCCATTGTGTATATATGCCACATTTCTTTTTTTTAAGCATTCATCTACTGAAAAGCATCTAGGCAGAAGAATTTTTTATAGGTGTAAATGACTACATTATAAATAAAATTTCAAATCAATAAATAGCTTCCCCTTCACTACAGAATAAAATTCCACCTCTCTACAGCCTGATCTTCAAAGTCTCCCATGAAATGGATTCAACTCACATACCTAATGTCAACTCTTAAGTTATCCTTGAGCCCTATAAGTCAATCTCTCAATTCTTTTAGAATGTCATGTCTTTCACATCTGGACAGTTTTTCTTAAGACTTTACCCACTTAACAAACTTTGTCATCCACCCTCCAGGACCTATAGGCTCTTGTTATTTTTCAAACTAACTTTCCTCAAATATAAGATGCCAATGAATTTTAAGATATTTGCCAATTTTGAAGGTGTTATGTGGAAAAGAAAATAAACAGCATATAATAAATTTATTCCTCTGAATTCCCTCAGTACAGCATTTATATTTCTTATTTAACTTCTTAGGCTTCTTTGTATTATGACTTAATACTGTCAATCTCTATTAGATCACAGACTCGTGAGGACAAAAATTCTGTCTTGCTTATATATAATATTGTAGAAATCTCACTATGGAGTTTCAGTAAGACAACCTGGACTTGAATGTGTTAAGAAAAAAGAAAATAACACTTTAACACTTATCTCACATGTATTATCAGAATAAATTAGTGAATATACATTAAAATCAATTTGTAAAGTGGATCTTATTCAAATGCAGGATTTTGGTATTTTAAAAGATATTTACTAAACTTAAATGTCACACTGCAAATCTGTCCCTCTTCAATATCAAAAGGTACATGAGGGAATACAGGAAATTTTTTTTCAAGTTCCTATAAAATTACTACATCTCATCATACTTCAATGACATAATAGTTACCAGGATTCAGGAGAGCAAAGAACCCTTCCAACACTCTAGATAATCACTAGGTCATGATTAGCAATTCCTATTATTGATTCCAGAGAGCAGGTCTATGACTCACTCCCATTTCTAGTCCCATAAGCAAGGATTTTTCAAAGAGTATCAAAATATCCAAGGAGGGAAGTGCAATCTGAAAACAAAATAGCACTCTCCCACTTTTTATTTGTATTATTTAAATACACTGAATGTTCAAGTAACATAAAAGGGCATATCAAAGTGGGACACCAGCTGAGGAGCATGGCACTGGGAAACACTTCAATAAAAAAGAATAAAGACATAAAATGAAGAAAACTTTGAGTGTTCATGTCCATCACATCTCTACTACCTAAACTACTAGAATAACCTCTTCATAGTTCTCACCTGCAGTACAGCATACTCCTCAACTTATCTTCTATACCATGGCTATGTTCAGCTAGAATAAATCAACACATTCCTACCTTTTCAAGTAGCTTCCTGTCAACTTAAGAATAAAACTAACCTTGTCTCTGCCTGGCTTTCCAAAATTGTTTTATGGTCTTGGATGCCACAAACTCAATGCTCCAGCAACAGCTATTCAATCCAAGTTTTATACATATGCTTTAAACTCTTTGAGGCTTTGTGTCCTTGTTATACCTTCTCCCAGCAATGTCCCTTCTTTACCAGGTCTGATCAATCTTTCAAAACTTGGCTCAACTTTTATGACCTGCTAAAAGTGTTCCACAAATGACAAAAACTGGGCCAACTGCAGCTCCCTTGAGTTCCTACAAAACATGTGCCTATCTCTAACTGAAATGCTAATCTTAATACTTTTTAAGGTATTACATTGCTTAAAACTTTTAGTTGTCCCTGCTCCCAAAATCTTTTTAGGAGCTAGTGCTGCAAAGACACATAGGCATATTGATGAATATTACACACTAGCAATGTAGTTGTTGAGCTGGTCAACTAAACTCATTTCGGATCCATTCCCCAAAATTACCCTGCTGCTCTGTATAATATACAAATGTATTTCCCAAGAAATCCTGGGATCTGGCAAAGATTTGTCCAGAAGGATCTGACCAGTGGAGAAGCACTGATGGGTAACTGAAAGACGAGAAGTCAAATTTTCTCCCTTTCTCTCTACTTCCTGTAACATCCCTGACAGAAGCTATGTCCTCTATAACTCCAGTTCCCCTCTGATGGCCCAGCTCCCATCATGCAACCATTAAGTTCTGGTTTCCCCACACAGTCTTGTTTTTATAGTCTGGAAACACCACCTATTTTCATCTTCCCTCTCGGTTTGAGACACTGGAGGCTTTCTTCTGTAGTTATTTTCTAGGTTATATCACAGTTCTCCATTTGGCTCCTAAGCAATTCCATTATCTACGGAACTAGTTCTGGTTAGCTTTACTAGATGCTGAAGGACCTACTGTGGTCACTATTTCCTATATGAGTCTTGACTGGTTTCATATGCCATTTTAAAAAGAATATATCAAAAATGTAACACTTCAACATAAAAAGTACAGCATAAAAAGTTTCAACTGAAGAAAGCTTATTACACAAAAACATTATTCAGAATACAGACACAGAGGGAGAGAACATCATGCATTAAATTCTTAAGAATAAAAATAAAGAATCTAACATTTTATTCATACCGAAGTAATCCTTATTGGGATGAAGTCTAGTCAATTGCAATATTTGCCTGAATTAAGTCAATCACTTATAATAAAAATGTCACTTTTTTGAAACTTATTTAGTAGAGGGGGAAATTGGAAGGATTATGGAATTTGGAGTCACTGCAGGCCAAGACATCTGTTCGGAGGGGAAAAAATGTTAAAGACCGCCTGTCAGTGAATTATCATTCAAATCCACAAAACTCAGTCTTTTTTTTTTTTTAGGACAAATCCAACTAATCAGTTAAAAACATCTATGTTTATCCAAACATATTTCATATTTTAAGATTATAAAGTAGTAAAGTTGAAAGGAATCACCTTGAACATAAGGAATAAATGCACAATTTGTAAAGAAATGTTAACAGCTACTTATTATAGGGCTTCTCAACTCTTCCCTTTCGTGTATTCATTATATGAAATTCCTTTAGAAGAGCAAAACTGATAAAATTTTACTTACTGCCCAAACAAATTTCAGGAAATGAAACACACCTAGAGGAAAGAATACTATTTTTTGTTTTTATTTTATAATATTTCTTAATCTCTGAACATATATTATTGATCTCTACAAATATATATGTATGTATATGTACATGTGTGTGTGTGTGTGTGTGTATATATATATATTTTCCCAGTGATCTCCAAACTAAAGCAAAAAAATCAATTTAAGATTACAGACTTTGGAAGAATAAGAGATATAAAGAAAGATGGGCCTGACATTAATAACAAGTAAGCCTAAAATTCTAGAAACTTACATAAACCATTTTACTCAAAACCCTAAGAGACAATTTTACAATGAGAAAACAAACCCCAAAAAGATTACAAAATCTTTCCAAGCTACCTAATCAGAAAACATTAAACTCACAATTTAGTTCAGTAGTATCTGGATCTACATTTTTTTAAGAATTTCTTTTTTAGTTGTAAATGGACATAATACCTATATTTTGTTTATTATTTATGTGGTGCTGAGGATTATACCTAGTACCTCACACATGCTAGGTGAGTACTCTACCACTGAGCCACAACCCCAACCCCTAGATTATATTCTACTACTTACTATACCTTGCTTTCTCTGTAATGATATGCCTTGAAGATGATTTTTGAATCAGTAAATTCATTTTTTAAAAAAAGTTAAAGCAACAAGACAGTCCCTAGGCTAACATTTTAAGTAATCTTTAATATCATCAAATGTTCACACATTTTTAGCAAATACTTGTATAAAGAGCTTTACAGCATCTACTACGTTCAGCATCTGCAAATAAACAGATATGATTAAGGACCTACCTCCAACAATTTCTAAGTAAATACATATGTTCATGAATACTGTTACTCAAATATGAGATCGGCATATCCAACCCCTCATCCTACCTACTCCCTTCACTTTGTAAATCATATGTTGATAGAATGAACTCATCAGATCTTCTAGGTCAGGTGCTGCTCTTAGTTGTCTCATGTGTGAAAACAGGATGAAATGCTGAATCATTGTCTAAATCTCTTTGTGCAATTTTGATATATGCTTTCTGGACATTATATGGCCACCAATATCCTCCACACTATTACTCAAATCAATGCCCAACTCTAAAGAATAAAATTTTATATTACAACCCCATACACATATACATGCGAATGGGGTTGTAATATAAAACAAGTTTTCTATAAATACCACAATTACTAGGCACAAAGCACTTTACATTTTCTAACTTTTTAAAAATTCTAATAGCAACCCACTAAACTATTCATAAATCACTGGCCTACAATTAGAAAAACACTGCTCTAGAACCTAACCACTCAAAAGGAGTATTAACATGACATGAGCATTAACATGACATGAAATTGGAGGAGGAAAAAGTTAATAAGGAGAGGCGGGTGGGAGGAAAGGTGCTCTCCAAACATGTGAACAGCTAGTTTATCAACTCTCCCAAGCCCCTAAAAATCTCAATGGTTCCCGATAGGAGCCACAAGCTTGTAACATCTAGCCTGTTCTTCCTCCTCCTTTTTTTCTCCTCCTACCCATTACCATGTCATCAAAGGTATTCCCTGAAATTATAGTTTTGGGGAATTAGTGAATTATTTTTTGCTTTTTTATTGTTTTAAACATGCAGAAAATGTACCATTTAATCATTTTTTGTATAATTCAGTGGCATTAAGTATATTTACAATGTACCATCATTACCATTATCTCTACTCAGAATTTATATCATCTTAAACAGAAATTGTACTAATTAATAAATCTTCCAATGCTCCTCCTCTATCCCTAATAACTTCTCATTGATTTTATACTATTTTGTAAACATACACAAAATAAGTGAAAATAGAAAAATGAACCCCAATAGACAGGACTGTCAAATTCTGCTATAATTATTCACCTGTCCTTTTCATTTCACTCCATATATTTAGAACAAATGAACAGTTTAGATTTTTCTCAAATAACCACAAAGTCATTATAATACTGACAATAATTTATTGATATATTCAAATACTAAAATTTTAAAAATCAATTTGTTTTAAAATTTCACTAATTATCTCAATTTGGCAATAATTCCTAAATTTCTTACATTAAGTGATTTATGAAGGATAATTATTACTCAAGACAATAGTTTCATATAAAAACTTTCTACTGACTTCTACCCTGTCAATTACATCACTAAGCCACTGAGAGAATACTTTGCTTTTCCCACTGAAAAACTAGCATCTTATTTCTTATGTCAAAAGTGGAATATTTTCTCAGCAAAGTATCATAAAAGTAACCTAGTAAAACCACTAGCATCATTATTTTAACTACATAATCATGACTAATTAGAAAAGTCTATTTAGTGTTACATTTTAAAATGGATTACTACCTGAACTGGAAAGAAATCTAGATTTCTTTTGTTTAACCTATAAGTTTTTATAATAATTTACAGACTGTGGAGATACAATTTCACCTAAAAATTGTTTCTTTTCCAAAAAAAGTCAAACTAGAGCATGCAAGAGATAGATGAATAATCTTTACTTGACAACAGTAATTTCTACTCCTATGAGGACTCACTTTGATACCTAGAGATTCCATACAAGATGAAAAATACCATTTCAAAATATAAAAGATTAGAGGACATAAAAGATAAAAGAGAGGTTCATTCAAATTAAACCTCTAATGTTACACATAGCACATGAGTTAAAATGAAATTACCAGCCTGTGGTATATAAACAACCAAAGCTCAAAATATGAAATACAAAGCCAAATGTTAACAAGAAAAAACCTACAATACCTTTAAGTGTCTTTTCTAATCCTGGATATTTTTACTAATGCAAAATATATCAATTTAGAAAGTATAATCTTAATGTTCTTTAAATTTTGTGATTACAAGGGATTACCTCCAAGATCAAAAGCAGCACTGTATGAATACTAATATCACATGATATAATAGTACAAAAATTTGCTGCTGCTCAATTTCTGCTTCATAAATGTATAAAGAGAATTAGAAACATTTAAGATGTTTAATAGGAAGCATTTATGTATGTGTGCTTAGACAAAGCTGTCACTATTTTTATCCAAATCACTTCCAAAATATTTGACTGAAGATATAAGAACTTCCTGAAAGAAAGGACCCCCTTATTTTAATGTCTCTGTAACCTGAAAAACTCAAAAGCTACAATAACATTTCTGTGAACCAACATTCCAAACATGACATCTTCCAAAAATAACCTCTGAATTGTCTTCATTATTTTTATAATTTTACTATGTTTTTAGAATGCAGTTTTAAAATGTAACCAGCTATAGCTTCCACAAGTTATCACTCACTATGAGAAAATGTATAGGTATTGAGTGAAGAAAAACTAGAAAATAATGTGCAAAATATACAAATAATTTCACACCATAAACCTTCTAATTTTATATCTTCACTATAAACAAGAAAAAGGTCTATAAAACATTTTACAGAAATTAGTATTATCAATTCACATAGTGCCCAATTCATTGAAGTGATCTGATGACTATTTCTCTAAATTATTGAAGATTAAAGAATTTAGCTTCTGAAACTAAAGTATAAACCTTTAAATACATATTTAATAACCACTTTTGGATGAAATTCCTAAAAAATTCAACTTGACAACTGTCATGACTTAAACCTCAAAAATGTGTACACATTGCACTTGGCAATGATTTTAACATATAAACATATAAACACACACACACACACACACACACATAAAAATGTTAAGTCACTGATTGCTTCTTGCCTTCTTAGCAACTGCCTCTCTTATACACCATGAAGAATGGGAAGCTGCCCAAACTGTGGGCAGCCTACTTTACCCAAAACTAATCTCCAAATCAACAGGTAAAGTCACATTCTGACATTAGCTTGCCTTCAAATAAAAATGTATCATTATTCAGTATTCTTAATTCTTCAATAGTTAAAAAATATCAATTATATAAAATATATTTTATATAAATTATATATTTTGTAATTATATATCATATAAATGTTATATTTATATGCTATATAGTTTATTTATATTTATATAATTATATGTTATAAGTATATATTAACAATATTTTATGTAAGTTGTATAATAAACAATTTCAAATTCTTGGCAGATTAAATTCTATTTTACTCAGGAAAAATTTTTAAGCTGCCATATACTAGGAACCTAAGAGTCAAAGACTATATGCAGTGCTTTTATAAACATAACTATGTCCCCTCCTCCCTATGATATACCTGAAAGGTAGATTTACCATTTTACTAATGAGAAAACTAAGTATGAGAAAGGAGATAGACATTTGCTCAAGACCAGTCCAGGTCCACCTAACTTTAACATGTGTTTGCTCTTCCCACTATTTTATGCTCTCCCTTATACAAACCTTGTTCATAGGTTAACAACATATTACCAACTATTATTTCCCCCAAAGTGTTCGGTACTTGGAATAATAAATTCATTTCTAGGAATGCAAATACTAGGGCATGATGTTTAAAAAGTTCTTCTTGGTTTGACTTTTAATATTTCAAAGATGAATATAAATAATTACATCATTGACATAGCAAGATTTAATGATATTAATTATTCACCACAAAAGATTTGTGAACAGGCCAGCTGTGGTGGCACACGCCTATAATCCTAGCATCTCAAGAGGTAAGGGCAAGAGGATCAAGAGTTCAAAGCCAGCCTCAGCAACTTAGCAAAGCCCTAAGCAACTATGTGAGACCCTGTCTCAAAAAATAAAAACGGGCTGGGGATGTAGCTCAGTGATTAAGTGCCCTTGGATTCAATCTCTGGTACCATATATATATATATATATATATATATATATATATATATATATATATATATATATATATATATATATATATATATCTGTAAGCTGACCAAAAATCCAAAAGTTGAGTAATATATTTGCAAAAAGCACTGTCAAACAATCTGTTCACCAAGAGTAAATTCACAACTAAGGATGAGGCTCAGTGGTAGAGCATTTACTTAGCATGCACACAGCCCTGGATTCATGCAAAAAAAAAACAACAATTTTCCAAGAACAAAATTATGTGACACTCAAAACTGCTTAGTTATACTCTCTTGTTTTTATTTATAATAAATGATTTATAATGACTCTAATATAAGTGTTTTCTTTACAGAGAATATTATTTTACACTTCTGTCTGCAACCAATCTTATTTCAATCAATCCTGATAGGCATTTTTGTTGTGTATAGAATTCTAGGTTGGCAAATTTTTTCACAGCAATATAACTCCACTGTTTTATGGTTTTCATTTCTAATCTTCAGCAGTCAGCTGTCAGTGTAGCTGCTCAGCTACTCTGAGCATAATCTGTTGCTCTCCCACAACTTTTTAACACCGTCTTTGCTTCTGGTGTTCTCCATTTTACTAAGAAGTGTCTGTATTTACTTTAAGCTATTCTGCTTACAAGTCTTTAAGTTTCTCAAATTTACATTCTTCTATTTTCATCAGCTCTGAAAAATTCTCAATTATCTCTTCAAACACTGCCTCCACCTTTCCTACTATTTTGCCCTTCTGCTCTTGAAAAACTGATGAAGTATTGTTAAATTCTCAAATTATGTTTTCTATGAAAGAGGACACATTTTTTTAAAAAAATAGACATTTGCAATTTTTTTTAGTTGTAGATGGACACATGCCTTTATTATTTTTAATGTGTTGCTTCGAATTGAACCCAGTACCTCACATATGCTAGGCAAGTGCTCTACCACTGAGCCACAACTCCAGCATGAGTTTACATATCTTAACCTCTTACTTTGGCCCATTCCCTTGACTGTGATATTGTCTTCTCTCCTGTATTTAGTTTATTAAGTCTTACTTGTTTTTTAAAGCTTTTAACCACACCAAGTTTTTTTCATTTCAATTATTAAGTTTTATTTTTCATTTGTAGAAGTATTCAGGTCTTTTCAAATGTATTAGGTTGCTTCTTCCTTAAAGATATTTTTCATCTTTTTAAACATAGTTGTTTTATAATGTGATAATGACAATATCTGAAGTTTTGAGGATCTATTTCTAATAGTATTTCTGCTGCTTCTTAATTATGGTTCCTTTTTTCCTTGTGCAACTGGATATATTTTATCATGAGCTAAGTCTTTAGAAAGTTATTTGTAGGAATTTCCTGTGGCCCATGATAAAAACTTTTTAATCTCAGGATTTTGATTTCCTTCTGCCAGGCAACTACTACCGCTTTAAATTCAAGCTTTGACAATTTGTGGAAATCCAGGAAAGGAAGGCCTGTGGTTATAACTACTTAGGAATGAATAATATTTTTTTCAGGTTCTAAGCAACTGTTGGTGCAGTCTCCTGTGGGCAAGAGCATAAATTCTTGAGAGTTCCAGTGTTATATGAATTTCCTATTAGACTTCTCTCTTTGGGCCAAAATGGGCTTTAAGTTGTATCTCCTAAGCCATGTGAGACCTTCACATCCAAAGGAAAACTGCCCTTGAGGGAAAAATGTTTTTATATGCTGCTTACTGTTCTGAATTCCTGCTTTCACAGATTTTGTTTGGCCATTTCTGTCATGTTATTTCTTAATATCCAGCATTTCTAATTGTTTTCAGAAAATTTTTCTGTCCACATATCCTGGCTAACCACATACTCTGTTTGCAATTTCAAAAGGCTTCACAGACTAGGTTTGGTGGTGCATACCTGTAATCCCAGAGACTGATCCCGCTGGGGCAAGAGAATGGCAAGTTCAAAGGCAGCCTCAGCAACTAAGGAGGGCCCTAAGAAAAGAGTGAAACTCTCAGAATAAAAAAATAAGAAGACTTGGGGATGTAGCTCAATGGTAAAGCATCCCTAGGTTCAATCCCTGGTATGGGAAAAAAAAAAATAAAAGCTTCACAGTTCTATAGGTCAACCCTAAATTTCATTTTGTAGAAATCTGTACAAATGAAACTACAAGGGACAGTCTATCTTTATCCAGTTTGATTCACTATCAAGGATAGAATCTTGCCAATCCTAACAGATCCTATTACAAAATTATTATTTAGAAAACTGGATAAGATTCTGTTCTGAAATTAATAGAGCCATGTATAATTGCTATGGAATTTACTGGTCTACTAATCCCCTAGCAATATGTAAACTATACAAAAATCCCATATTTGCAACCACTGGAAGCTTAGGTGGAGTGGCAAAAGATGACAAAGAAGAACTGAATTCAGTTTTATTTCTGCCAAGAAACAAAATTGTAAGGAATAATCAAAATACCAAGAATCACACACAAAGAAATAACCCCAATATTTATTAAACTGTACTAAACAAATCTAGATGACATGAATTATTTTGCTAGAAAAATCTGAATTACTGAAATTGATCCAAGGAATGAAAATTACAATAACTAAAGAAAAAGCTAAGAAACTGCTTTAGTCAAATAGGCTAATAATTTCAATTCATATTCTTTAAATTGTTTCAGAGCACAGCAAAAAGAAAGTTTCCCTGTTCTTTGATGAAATTAGTATAATACTAACTCTAAACCTGACAGAACACATAGGTAAAATGCATGGCTATTATACTTACAAATATGGCTACAATCATCCACAAGAAAGTAATAACAAGTAAAAATCCTTATTAGAAAATATATTACAAACATGGTTTACTACAGAATATAAGAATTTGAAACTAAAAAACTATTAATTTGCCATGATAGCAAGACAAAAAAAATGTTCTATCAAGAGAAGGCAAAAGAGGCATTTTATAACAGTAAACAACATTTCCTACCATTAAAATCAGGCACAAAACAAGAGGCCTGGCTGCCATCACTATTAATTAAAACTATTCTGAAAGTGGTAAACCAAAAAAATTATATAAGCAAACAAAATAAAAGGTATAAATACTAGAAAGGAAGGGGTAATCAACCAGCAATGTTTACAGCTATTTTCTACTTGGAAAACCAAAGAGAACCAGAAAGACTATCAGAAATCAGGAGAATAAATATAGAACAGCCCCCCCCCAAAAAAATTAGAAAGAATGAGTAAAGTCTGGCTCTACCCAGATATGATAATGCATTTAAAGCTAAAGGAAATTGTTACTGCTGGTAAAGAGACAGCTCAATGGAATAACACCAAAATTCCAAAAATAGACCCAAGAAGATTTGAGCATTTAAAATAAAATTAGTGTTTCAATTCTGTGGTAAAAATACAAACTTTTCAATAAACAATGCTTTTTTCACAATTTGAAATGAATAAATTTGGATCTCTACAACCTGTTTGTACACACACACACACACACACACACACACAAATATTTCCAGATGGGTCAAAGATTTACATGTAAAAACATGAAACTAAAAATTTTCCCAATTGCAGTGGTATCGATCAAGTGTTAAGTTTTAGAATCTTGGGATAGAGAAATCTTTCCAACATTATCCCCACACCAAAAACCATAATAAAGTGTAGTAGCTATTCATAAGGATTTTAAAAAGTATAAGAGAAATTTTAAAATAAAGTTAAAAATATTTATAATATATAATAAGCAAAGACTTTTTAAAAATTTCCAATATATGAATAACTCTTGAAAATCAGTAGGGAAAAAAAGTGAACATCCCCAAAACTTAAGTTTAGGTATTAAAGAAATAAGAATAAAAGAATTTTATCAGTCTTTGCTGCCACACTGACCAAAAATAATGATTTAAAATACCAACTGGTAACAAGGTTATGGGCAAATGAGTCCTCTCCTGTACTAAAAGCTATAGTATAAATTACCTTTCTATAAGGCAGTTTGATTGTAAATATCAAAATCTAAATTATCCATAACCTGTAATACAATAATCCCAATTCTACAAATATATTTGAAGTAGCAATATCAATGCATGAGAATTTATGAAAGACAAAATTAAAAGAACACTGATTACAAATTAGAAGCACAGGGTTGGGGTTGTAGCTCAGCTGTAGAGCGCTGGCCTAACACATGCAAGACCCTGATTCGATCCTCTGCACCACATAAAAAATAAATAAATAAAGGTATTATGTCCAACTAAAACTAAAAAGTAAAATATTTTTTTAAAAAATGTACAACTTCCATTCAGTTCATTCAGATAGCCTTATGTAGATATACTCAATGACACTAAAGATCCACAATATTTAGCACCTACATGATAGCATTAAGCATTTCATACATGCACACAATATTATACATACACACTCATTCATTTAATTCTCCAAACAATCCTGGGAGGTAGTTACTATTATTAAGACCATTTTAAAGATGAGAAATTGAGGCACTGTGAGGCTAAGTAACTGGATAGCATGGCATTAATACAGACATAATAAGAGAAATTGTGAAAATATTTACATAATTAATAACTAAAAATATAAATTAGAAGTCTTCCATTATTTAGACAGGCAACAAATGCTCCCTTGAGTTTACAAGTAATGATGTGGCCATTCAGCTGTGAAGTCCAGGAAGTACAGCAGACCAGGTATGGCCATGCACAGCATCAGGGTAAGAAATGAAAAAGCCAGCAAGTGACAGTGCAGCAAGGACAAAGCTACTCCAATTTTCAAAGAAAGAATTTGGACAACTGTGACCAACAATTAGTTTGTTTTCTTTGTGGGATTCAGGAGCATTCAACCACTGAGATACATTACAGTCTTTTTTTTTTTTTTTTAATCCTGCTAAGTTGCTGACTGACTGGCTTTGAATTTGGTGCTCCTCCTACCTTGGCCTCCCAAGCTGCCACCTTACTTCTCAGCCTTTTTTTATTATTCAATTTGTATAATGTTTAATGTTACTAAACCATTGCACAGGCATTGTTTTTAAATGTTTGTATGACATCATTAGAAAGATAAACATTTTCCTAAACATTTAATGTGTTTTTGAGAAAGCATTTTACACCTGAGATTTGTTTATACCAACTTCCTTCCCAAACTCACAACTGCCCCATTAATAGAGAAAATGGTGCTACTAAAAGCAGCCCACAGTTCCTCTCTTCCTACTCTCCCATTGCCTCCCATCCCACACCCATCAAAAAACTTAACATTTCTCAAGTTCAATACACACACAGTAGGCACTGCTATCCTAGTGATCTATCCTATCCAAGCTGAAGGAAATGCCTTATCTCAGGTGTAAAAACAAGGAAGTTGAAGAAAAGATAGTATGTTAACATTTTTATGAAGTACAAATTATTTGACTTAAAAGATAATCTTTCATTCTGAGGTTGTCCTTACTTTTTCAGTATTAAAATATAATAATAGCCGGGCATGGTGGCACACACCTGTAATCCCAGCGACTCAGGAGATTGAGGCAGGAGAACTGCAAGTTAAAAGCCAGCCTCAGCAACTTAGGGAGGGCCTAAGCAACTTAGCAAGATGGGGTCTCAAAAAAATAAAACATGGATTTGGCTAAGTGGTTACGCCCCTTTTCCCCTCCCGTGTGTGTATTAACCATTGCTTACTTTTTATTGTTCTTACTGGCCAAAAAGCCAGTGACCCAGTCAATCCCTGTATCTAAATGTTAATACAAAGAAACTCAGTCAACCACTAAAACCTAAATATTAGGATAAATAATATAGAATAAATAGCATGTATGTGTGCGTGTGTGGAGGAGCATAAAGGATTAAAAACTGCAAAGTCAAAAGGAAGTATATATTTTACATTTAGCAATGAGGTAAAAACCAATTGACACTGATCCAGCAAAGAAAAAGCAGAATACAACTTTACAAATTTCAGTTTCTTATTCAGAAAAGATTGTAAGCACTGATGATTTTCATTTTTGGTGGGATAAAACAGGAAATAAAACAATGATAACTTTTACTTTTAAAATGAAAGTGAAGGGGCTCAGTGGTAGAGTGCTTGCCTAGCATGTATCAGGCACTGGGTTTGATTCTCAGCACCTCATCTAAATAAATAAAGGTCCCTTGAAAACTAAAAAAATTTTTATAACAATAAAAAATGAAAGTGAAGTTCATAATTCTCAACAATACTAGAAAAATAATTTAAAACAATATCATTACTTTACTAAATAATAAGGCATCATAGAGAAGATTGTTAGAAACAAAGATTCTGAAGTCAAACAGAGCCCAGCTGTGTATTAGCAATGTAAACCTAGATATGCTACTTTACCCTGTTTCCTTAAATGTTGTTGCGTTAAATGAGTTAAAATATGCAAAGTGCTTAGAGCAGTGGTTGGCACTTAGTAAGTGCTTTAAAAGTTCGTTACACATATAATTTAATAACGTGAAGCAACAAAGGCAAAGTAATCACTAGAATGAAAATGATAAATATTATGGGACTAAAAGTAGTGGCTATTATACTTTCATAAAGTTCTTACAAAATACTTAGCAAGTGTAAGGCCCTGGGTTCAGCACCATTAAAAAAAGGAACCATTTTTATATACATAAAATATATAAGGATCTGTGTGACCTTATACTTTTTATTTTATATTATTAAAATTAGAAAAAAAAATCTGAATCCAGTTACAATACCCTCAATGACTGTTTACATTATATGCTTCCAAAGCTCAGAAACACACTACCCCAATTGAGTACACTACTGCATTTGAGAGAAAGCAGAAATTACTTCTACCAATAAAAGAAACTTTCATATCAGCAATAACTCAGACACATGATTCCTTGCCTATACACTGACCAAACTTAGTTATTCATATCTGACCAAATTTTCACACAGCACACCAAACTTCTATAGAGAAGAAGCAAACACCTGAGCACACAGAATAGGCATTAGCACTCCTTCAATTCCTCCCCTGGGATCCAGACTTGGCTTACTCTGCACAAGGGATTTTCTTAAGCAAGTTTTCTTAGTTCACCCTGTCATCTGACCCTTCTTCCAAGCCATGTCTACACCCAGGGTAGATTATTTACTTAAATACCACATCACTATATTTCTTAGACATCCTTAGTACTCAAGAGTAGTTGTCTCCCCCAGCATTACCTTAGAAATGTAGAATATTAAGCTGCATCAACCATCTACTAAATTAGAATCTGCATTTTTAACAAGAGCTCCAAGTGATTCCTATGAACATTCAGGTTTGAGTACTGTTCTGACACTGCTGCAGATCGTTGTGATAATTAAGTGTTCGACTACATGTGAATTCAGAAATTTGGTATGAAAAATCACCAATACATCTGAAAAGTCCAAAAAACAAATAACCAATCTGAATTGGTTATAAATTTGACACTGACAAAGGTGTTCAGTGATTTTTCAGCAACGCTACGTTTAATGACTCCTGCTTTTATTTTGTGCAATAGCCCAACACTAATAATGTACAATTTGGAGAGGTGGGGGGACTACATTTTGATGTAGGAAGACTACTACAAAGTGATAGAAATTTCAGAGCGCTTGTAAGTTAAAATTTCGGGATTTACTACAATTCAGAGTTGATAAATACAACTCTGTCCAGAAAGTCATTCTTCAAGGAAGATAACATCTGAAAGATGCAAACTTGAACAGTTCATATTCCCCGAACTACAACTATTTAGTAACTGGTACTAACCATAACCTTAGGTCACATGTAAGAAAAGAATCTTGTTTGGGAAGGCTGTTGCCAGAAGGGGAAAAAAAACTTTCACCCCCCGCAAAGTTTCTCCACATGTCCCAATGGATAGGCCTCAAACTTGCACGTTCTTACAGGTGAATAAGCTGAGGTCGTATTACAACAAACCAAGGAAAAGTTAAGGCAAGGTTTCTCTATTCTAAAAGCCGCATTTTAGAAGGCTGAAGGACTCCGGGCCCACTTCGCTTCGGGCCTGCGAAGGAAGCGTGCCTCCCAAGGCTGAAAAGAACAAGGAAAATGACCAAGTAGGAAGTGAAGCCCTACTGCAGCCACCAAGCTCTGCCCTCTAGCAGGCTGGCCTTCCAGACTAGCCCCCGACCTCCCGCGGGAGGGAAGGCAGGCTGGCTGGAGGCAGCACCCGGCCCACCTCCCAGCTGCCTGCCAGAAGCCACAGACGCGGGGCGGGCGGCAGCTGCCTGGGGCCTTCCCGAGACGGCGGCGCGAGGGGAGGCAGGACCAGTCCTGAGAAGCCGGCGCGGGAGCGACTGCATGTGAGGGGCTGCACTGGAAAAGGCGGAGGGCTTGGGCTTTTTTACAATTATCATCATCATCATTATTTTGTTTTACCGGTGGCGCAGATGGGTTCCCTAGCTCCTATTCCCTGAATCCTCCTCCTCCCCTCCTCTTTCTCTCTGTCTCTCCCTTAGTCTGCCGGGAGCTCGGGGAACCTGCCGGCCAGGCCAGACCTGAAAGAGAACAGGGCGGGAGTGGGTGGCAGCGGTGACCAGCGGCCACGTGAACACGCTCGCGCCTTAACGGAGGCCGTCTCCTGTAGCGCGCCCTCCCGGCGCTCCACCTCTAATAACCCCGCGGCCCGCGGGCCTGGAACGCTCTTGCACAGGCGCCTGCGCGGGCACCGGACTCGCTCGCTCTCGGGGCCAGGTGTCAGGGGCCCAAGAGGCCGGAGTAGGTGGGGAGTGAGCCTGAGGCCGGCAGTCCTCCCATCAGCCGGCTGCTAGGGCGCATGCGCGCAGCGCTTCCGCCCGCCTTCCAGCTGCTGGAGGTTGAGTCCGCAACTGTGTCTTCTTTCCAAGTTTGCACCCACCAGAACCTTCATAGTTGGGACTGAGGAGGAGAGAAGTCAGCCCGTGGGACCCGTAAGACTTGGCGCTCCTGCCGAAAATTTTACATCTTGTCCCATGTAAAGGACCTTCCCATTTGACGTTTTTCTGTAGCTGAGTAGTCCTCTGACCCAGGTCGTCTATCATTCTGAAATTTATCCAAAGCTGTCGGACTCACTAGCACTCTGTGGAAACCTACTTTGTTATAAAATCCATAGAAGTATAAATGTCATAAAAGTTATTTTTATAAGCCCACAGTGCTAAACTCAGGTTTTATCTTTTCCTTACAACCTAGAACTGAATCTTCAGCCCAGTACTCTCTCCCTGAAGGAATGATGACAGGTCACCTGAAAACAATCAATGTCTAAACCCTTGCCTTGTTGCCCTTGACCTCTGGTTAATCAAGATTTAAGATTCCCTTCAGCTGGAGCACGTGGGACCCTGGTGTTTATTTCCCCAATATGAAAATCCTTTGAATGGTAATGCTAATTAGAGTGGTAAATGCTTCACCTAGTAAAAAAGATTTATGATCTTTTATTAGGCTATCTTTACAAAGAGCTCCAAAGGAAATTGATTCTGTTGGTTCCTGAAAAGGGAAACTAAGGCAGAGAAAGTTCAGATTTCCAAAAGTTAGCTACCTTGAGAGGAAGATGCCTGTGTGGGAGACCTTCCTTCATACACAAAGGCTCCACTTCACATAGGGATTTCCTCTTTTTCTGTCACCTTTCTTTCCATTACAAAAACTAAGCAGGTTAAGTTAGAGCCTCTGGCTGGATTTAATCAGGGCTAATAAATAAAATGTATAAACTTCCTAATTGGATGTTCTGGCTAGACTAGTCATTGTTATCATTAGACTGGTGGATACTAACCTGATGATGTTCAAGAAAAGAGACTAGCAACAAAACCCTAGGAAATGTTGGGATGTATGCTTAGGAAAAAACAGGCACAGACAGCCCCAATTTATTTTTTTGATGGTGCAAAATCTACTTGCATTCTGTAGAAACTAGTTTGAATTTCAGTCTTCACCAGACTAATGATAAGTGATATGATTATCTTGGTACTGGGCAGCAATAGCCAGCTGTAGTTCTGTCAACCATATGATCATGAAGGTAAACAACCAATGTTCTATAGTGTACCTAGTGGACTTTCTTCTCTGGCCTCCAAAACTTTTCTCACCCCAGATCCTCATCACCTCTTTCCTGAACTACTAAGGATTGAGCCGGTTCTAGGTCACTCAAGCACCCAGGTTACCTTATCAGTTTATTAGGCAAAAAATGAGATGTGGGGAACCAGCCCAGTCATCCCCCATTACCTCTATCCTGGTGCTTCTCAGACTGGGAAGCCCAGTTAGACCTCATAGAGTGCAACTACAGTGACCCTTTGACCACAACAATAGCTCTAGACAACTATCTTCTCTCTGGCTTCCTACTTCTTATTCCCCAAGAAACAAACTGAAGGGTCTATTAGATCCCAGTTGATACAGAGCACCCCATGAGGCAGAGGGTGGTCTGCAATCTAATCTTGGAAAAAGACACTGAAGCAATACAGCTGACAATTAGTAACCCTATAAAATATAAATATTGTATAAAATTCATCTCAAGTTATGCTACTTATAAGTACAGTTCAGGTACTTAAGGTAGAAGAATTAAATTTGAAGCAACATCAGCATTCTTAGAAAAATGAATATTGTTGCACTTGTTTTTACAGCTACTTGTGTGCTCATTGATTCTCGGCTTCAACATCTAAGTGTATTCTTTGTCTTGGGGCATGGCACAAAGTGAAACACAAAAAAATAAAATGTTCTCTAGGAAAGGTGAAAGATGAGGGGACAGCCCTTGACAAGACTGGCTTTCCTCTAGAACTCTACCTAAGTGAACACAGCCTGCCTCACCCAGGCTAGGCCACCATCCATATCCCTTCTCCCAGCTCTTTTCTCCCCTATGCAACTGGATTTGCTCAGACAATTTAGCTATCTTCAGATCCTGGAATTACCACAGTTGCCTGGACTAACATAATAATCAGATGTCCATCCTGCAGTATGGTATTGCCAGTGTGAACCGAGAGGGTTATGGTAAGAATGGGTTATGTGTGGGACTGGAATCAAGGATCATCTCCTTTGCTATCCGTTATGGCACCCATGGAAGTAGCCCACTCAGATCTCCCAGAGTCATCCATTAAAATGCAGCTAATCCCAGGTAGAGAGAACAAACTAAAGCCTTTCACCATTAAGAAAATAAGATTATTTAAAACTTATTTTAACTATAAATTTGATTAAGATTATAATAAAGATTGTGATTATGATAATAAAATTACTACATTTTTAGGGTATTCCCTATTCTGTGTTCTTGTAGAAGATGCTTTTGGAAACTTTTTTTCCAATTTGTAATAAAAACTATTAACCATCATCCTTAATTACCTCTTCTCCCTACTCCTAATCTTCCATGAAGGACTTGAAACAAACCAGGCCAATCAACTTCTCTTTCTGAAAAAGTTGATAAATGGGATTAAAAGGCAACTAGTCAATCTTTGTATGTTGTTGGAACTGTAAAACCCAAGAGAGTAGACCACATTATCAGCAAGGTCTAACCAAGAGAAACCATTTATTTATTATACAGGGAATTTAATACAGGGAATGAGTTACACAGGTGATGGACCCAAAGAAGCAATGGGGGTTTTTAGAGATTAGTAACAGCAGGAGGGAACTGTATCACCCCTTTGCTGATAAGATACAAAAAGATACCACGTTACTGATGGTCCTGGAATGGGGTCATCCAAGGCAATATATAACAGAGTCTGGTTTTATGCAGAGAAAACTATTTAAGGTAGATTTCCTCAGAAGCTAACTTTTAGCACAGCAAGCACTTGTAAGGTTTACCCACCCTTCACCACCAATCTTAAGGAATAGAAGAAAGTCAGTTTCCTAAATAAGAGTCACAGTTATCTGGCAAATGGAGAAGAGGTGTTTGGCAGGAAAAACAATATATGTTTGCTATGTTCCTTTTGCTAAATACCCAGAGCATGTATGTACCTTTCTTCTAATATATAATTTCAAAACAATCTCACTTAATATAAAGTAACTATTTACTAATCCTGTAATTAAAGAATGACTATTAATAATACTCAATAATTCCACCATTAATCATTAGGTTTTTGGCTTTAAAGTCATTTTAACTCTCATACTAGTCATGGAAAATAAAATGATATTATTTAGAAAGTCTACCAAAAATTATACTAAAACCAGAAATTGATTTGTATGTAGTGTCTGCATACCTATGTGTGATAGACTACTGGCTTCTCCTCCCTTCCAAATCTATTTTTCTCTTCTTCCATTGGAATTGAGTTTTAGCTGGGCACACGGCCATCCATCTGGAAGCTACATTTTCCATTTCCCCTCATGGCTGGATGTGGCCACGCAACTCCATTTTTATCCATGGAGCATAAGAGAAAGCAACCTGTACGTTTTCAGCATTGCTTGCTTAGAAGAAAATTGCTCACCCTATGCTACCTCTCCTTCTCCATTCCTGCCCCCTGAAATAGACATGGTGGTGACCCAGCTCCCAATGTGCACAGCCTGACAGAGCAACCAGATGGAAAGAAACTGGATTTCTGGATTGCTCTGTGGAAAACTGCCTACCGGAACTAGACCGCACCATTACACCTTTAATTAGAGAGGAATAACTTATGCTTTATTTAAGCCACTAACATTTTAAACTTTACCCTACTTAACACAATATATGAGGCATTGTATTCTGTTAACTAATATGTGGAAATATCATGAGAAACTAGATCAGTTTTTGAAAAATAAATCCATTTGTCCTTAAAAGAAATGATGTCAACATTTTAGATACCTGAGGAATGCCAAATGCCTTGATACTACCAGCTCCTTTTTTCATGCCATCATGCTTTTAATTATCACCAGGGAAACATGCTCAGTTGCTCTTGTAGACATTAAAAGGCAGGATAAATGCACAGACTCAGTAGTAGAATTGCCCAAGTTCAATCCTAGCTGTCTTTATTTGCTTATGATAAAACCTTAACTAAGGCACTTACATTACTTATCC
Source organism: Ictidomys tridecemlineatus (assembly GCF_052094955.1). NCBI lineage: Eukaryota > Metazoa > Chordata > Mammalia > Rodentia > Sciuridae > Ictidomys > Ictidomys tridecemlineatus. The sequence goes on along the minus strand of NC_135485.1, from coordinate 80,231,255 downwards.
TTTGTGGTTTCAGATTTGTCTGTGAGATGGGGGTAATAATAGTCCCTAAGGTGTTAGGTTGTTGTAAGCATTATATGAGACAGTCTCCTATAACACATTTAACATATGGTAACCATTCAATTAAAAAATAGATATTATTATCATCTTGGAGTCTTGATCAGAAAAGAAAATCTGCATGAAGAGCAAATTATTCTTCGTATAACAATAATGATTGAAAAATCAATGTTTAGACACTTGAAATAGCAAATTCTGGACTTGACTTTGAACATCAAAAAAACAAAGATATTTTTGCTGTATTGCCCAAACATTTATTATGATATACCCACTAATATGCCTAAATGGTATTAAAAGGAATGTCTTCATTTATGTTCCAAAAGTACCATATCTCAAAGCTTTACCCTAGAAGGAGAAAGAACTCTTAGGAGGTACATTATCAGCATTGGTTTTCAACAGTTTTATGGAAGGACATAGGACTCATGATCACAATTAAGTATGTAAAATCATTTCCTTGAAATTTTTTTTCTCTATGATTGCAATTATTTCCTACTGAATTATATTTTCCTTCATCAGTTGTATAGATGGTTCCTTAATAAACAATTTCAATGTTGATTTTATAGTGTCTTTATACCATATGAGACCCCTAAGTCTTTTTCAGGTACAGGATTAAAATATGCTAAGAAAAGCATATGTAAGCAATGTGGATTATATCATTTAGTTCATATCTCTATTAAAGTGTTCATCTCATTGTGTTTTGAGCAGCTACTTTAATGTCTAACATCCCATAGACCATGAGCTCCTCAAGGGCAAGCAATGTGTCTTATACTTAGTGTTTTAAGAAGTGCTTTGCACTGGTAGGTAGTCAATAAATGTTTGGAATAAATAAAATAAATAAGTATCACTGTGTGGAAATCATCAACTCAATTGTTGAACAGTGTGTGATTTTTCTATTGCAATGTAACAAATCACCACACATTTACCTGCTTAAAACAACAACATACAATTATAATTCACAGTTTCTGCAGGTCTAAAGTCCTGCACGAGGCTTAACAAGGTTCGTTGCCTGGGATGTCTCCTCGTGTTTGCAATCAAGCTGTCATCTGAGGTTAGAGCCTAGCTCAGGTCTTGATTGGGGAATGATTTGTTTCCAGGCTCACATGGTTGAGAGCAGAAGTTCTTCTAGTTACAGAACTGAGGGCCTCAGTTTCTTACAGTCTATTGGCTGGAAGCTGCCCACAGTTTCTTACCACCTGAGCCTCACCACACAGAGCTTGCTTCATCAAAGCAGAGTGAGAAAGAGAGATTTGTAGAAAGACAGACAATATATATTACATAATGTAATTATGGAAGTGACATCCCATTCATCATTACAATATAGAAGTAAGTCAGTGGTCCCTTCCACCTTAAAAGGAGATTATTACATAGGGCATATGTACCAAGAGGCAGGGATAAATGGGGGCTGTCTTAGAGCCTTTCTGCCACAGATATGAGTATTTATAAATAAGATATGAATGCATAGTCCACTATGATGAAGAAACTTGATTAGATTCACATGCTGATTCAAGAGAATAACTAGATGCTTATTCAAATGTGTAATGTTTCAAAACATAAGAGGAAGAGGGCAACAATAGTCCTTTCAATTTGAGTGGATGTTACAACTCGTTAACAGAAATAGTTGAACCCCCCAAACCACCAGTCAGTTTTGTTAAGCTGAATGCCCATCTAGAAATCCTTTTAAGAGGTGACTGAAATATGAACATCAAAGGTATGCAACATCTGTCTGATACCCTGGAAAATTTACAGCAAAAATGTCTCAATTGGTCCTTGGCATGTTTTGGTTGATTCCATCCATTGGAATACTCATCCAAAAACACTAAGCATGCACAAAAGAAGACAAATGCATAAAAACTAACAATGGGAAAGATATTAATTAGCTATTTTTGCAACAATGCTGCATAACAAAAAAAACCAATATCCCAATGGCTTGCAAAAACAAACATTTATTTTTCTCATTCAGAAATTATAGGTTGGCTGTAGTTCATATGCTCTTGCTTAGGCCTGGCTGGGCCAAATTAAGCTAGACTGGACTCCAGACTTTGGGTTGGGTTCAGTTTTGTTCCACATGTATTCTTTATTTTGGGACCAGCAGCTGCACATGGCACATTTGTGATCTGCTCATAGCAGATGACAGAGGTACAGATGACCAAGTAGAAACATTTGGTCTCCTAAGGCTTTGGCTCAAAATTGGCACTCTGTCACTTTTGCCCACATTCTGTTGGCTTAAGCAAGTCACTCCACCAATATCAAAATGATGTGAAAATATATTCTGCTGAATTTAGTGGGAGGCAATGAGAAGTCCCATGACAGAGGACATTGTTAATAATTCCAATATATGAAGGGACTGCCGAAAGGGAATAATAAGCAAAGATAGCAAGCAGAGATAACCAACCATAGACACTGGTCAAGATGCTGATCAAGGAACTCCTTGATTGCTGCTTTAAAAGAATAAGCCACAACACCATGAAACTCAAAACTCAGGCCATGCATTGGTGCAGCATTTTGCTACTTTGATATGCAATCTTCTATAAAATATAAAATCTACTTTATAGTAATGTAACAAAGGTAAAGATTTTACAAGCACAGGGGCCTTAAAAATTATGGTTCCCACAGCAAATATAACATAGGCTTTTGCACCCATGTACTGTAAAGACAGAAGAAGTCCTAACTATAAACAGTAATGGGAAATCATGCATATTCAGAGATGAAGGTGGTGAAAGAGTTATGAGCTCAGTTAGAAAAATTACTTGGGGAATTTTATCTTATGGACAAAGCCTCAAGTAATATACAGCATAATACAGTGAACGTTTTAATAGGTGCCTGGGTAAAGTAATTTTCTTCTATTTAAAAAGGCTGCAATGTTGTAATCCAAATAAAAAGAAATACATTTACTTATTTCCTTAGATTTATTATGGACAATACTGATATTTTATTCTCATTTTTTTGTTTTAGATTTCAATAGTTTTCTTTAATTTATGACTCTTTGTTGGAACCCATTTCCTTATAAATGAGTCGGCCTGAGGACATGGCAAACTGACATTTTTTTCTCTGTTTACTTTTTAATTCATCAAATCCTCCAATGATCATCTGTTTTCAATTATTTAATAATTGTTTACCTGTACAGTTAAAATGGATTTATATGAAGTTACTTACAGCTTGCCTCTCAATTCAGCTATTTGTAGGGCATTAAATAGTACACGATAATTAATTAATTAATTAATTAATTGAATTTAACATTTAATTTACACATTGAAACACCAGAAGTTGAAACACTATTCTATCAAAAATACTTAGAGAACATAATGCTATTCCTTCAAATATAATGCTATTCCTTCCAAATTCTGTAGTGTCATAATAAGTGTCACATATGTAGCCAACTCCCCCAATATCAAATTATCAATTCATTTATGTATGCCTTAAGACATGAACAGATGCATTCCTGAAAAACTGGAGTAGAGCTAAATTCCATATATCAAACTATTCTCTAATTTAACTTTCATATCTTGTATTAAAATATTGAAGGTAAAGTCCTATGGCAAAAGCTTTTAAAAGCATGTCTACAATTTGGGGTCAAAACTGGGCAGTCTAGAGATGTCTGAGAGGCTGTCTATGACTTCCTATTAAAATGCACACAAGGATACAGAAAAGGAAAAAACTGGCATATGGAACTGTGAACCTAAGTGAAGAAAGACAAGTTACTAAAGGTGGAATTTTAACTAACTGCTGCTGCAACCAGAAAGGCCAATCAAGCAGGTTCCAGCAAGGGAATATGGGGGATTAGAAAAATAAAGACTCACAGATGCAGATTTGGAAGATAAAATAGCTGGGATCAGGTGGAGTGCTGCTCTCTGATGGAGAAGCAGATCTATCTAAAGAGCTACACCAGAAATCTTTATTTATATATGTCTCATTCTCAGGTTAAATTCTATACAAGCCTTATTCTTTGTACTCAGAAATTTATAGGGCTGGAAACATTTATGTAGCTTTTCCACAGTTGTAGGAGTTTGTGTAGCTCTCAAGAAAGATGATTGTTTAAAGTTACTGTTAAGCAGGCAGCTTCAGAAGTAGTGGAGCTGGTGTAACATTGTAGCTGTCTAGCAGGAGAGCTCCTCTATTCCCAGAAACTATGTGCCTAAAATCAAGGTCAAAGCTGATAAGATTCTTGTGCAGGGCCTTCTCATGCAGACCATTACCACAGCAGCTAGGCATCCTGCACAAGAACATTCCTAGGCACTAGGCTTGCCACAGCCATGAGTGAGCATGACCCCAATTGCAGACACTACTCTCCCATTCTCTGTCACTGCTCTCCACAAACTGCCTTATTGATGATGAACTGAAAACATACTTAAGCTACCTTCCATGAGTTTCTCCCACTGAAACAATGCAATACAGATGATATAAAAATCCATGAAAAGGGCTGGGGTTGTAGCTTAGTGGTAGAGCATTTGCCTAACACATGTGAGACACTGGGTTCAATCCTCAGCATTACATAAAAATCAATAAATGAAATAAAGGGACTGTGTCCATATACAACAAAGAAAAATATTTTTTAAAAAAATCCAACCAAGCACGGTGGCATACACCTCTAATCCCAGCAGCTCAGGATGCTGAAACAAGAGGATCACAAGTTCAAAGACAGCCTCAGCAACAATTAGACACTAAGAAACTCATTGAGACCCTGTCTCTAAACAAAATACAAAACGGGACAGAGGCTGTGGCTCAGTGATTGAGTGCCCCTGAGTTCAATCCCTGGTACCTGCCCCCCTCAAAAAAAAATTCAAGAAAATTTTGCTATATCCTGATTGTCTATCTTGAACTCCAGTGTGCAGGTACTTTTCAAATAATAAACACAGCAACTGATCCAACAGGGGCTAAAGTTCTTTCACTCACTTTGTCTTTCCTCCCTCTAATCTCATTAATATCTATCTCTTGATACATTCAGAAGCACATCAGAAAGAGTGGTAAGTCAACAGAGATGAGTTAAATTTTAGGAATATTAGTTACCTAAGTGCTAAAATGGGAGATGGGAAGGGAATGAGGAAGACTAACTGCTAGATGAATAGATTTTGTTCAAAGAATTACAAACTGCTTAGAGAAATCAATCTTGATAGCAAGAGGAAAATGCAACATTTGACCGGAAGAAACAGCTATATGTCTATATGTATTCAGCTGTATATCTGTATAGATATACATATACATGTATAAATATAAGATATATACTGGTATTGAATCCCCAGCTTCCTGTATGCCAAGCACACTGTCTACCACTATACCCCCAAATCCCAATAAATATATATTATTATTATAGGGCAACATTTCTGGATGGGGGCACTGTTAAGCTTTGAAGGAAAAATAGTCTTCTTTCTTGTGTGAGACAGTTAGCTTCACTTGCCCTTGGGCATCTAATTCAGGTAGTACCCTTGTGTTCCAGTTATTAATGTAGGTAACAAAGAACCCTGGCATAGAAGAACGATCATTTTGCTTTGCTCATAAATTTTATGAATCAGGAATTGGACAGCACACGTTAAAGATAATTTGTCCCTTCTTGCCTCCTTCTGGGACTCAGCTGGAAAAACATAAAGGCTGGGGGTAATCCATTTCTGGAGGCTAGAATCATCTAAATGCTCCTTCAGTCACATATTTGCAGTTTGGCAAGGAGAACTCAAAGACTGGAACTGTCCATCAGTGCATCTACATGGGTCTTCAGCATGTGACTTTGCTCTATCACAGCATGGCAGCTACAGAGCTCTGAGTACAAGTGTTCCAGGCAACAAGGTAAAAGCTTCATGACCTTTTCTGACCCTACCTGAAAATTATGCGGCATCACTCTAGCCTAACGGTGGACCTAAGCATGCTTAGACTTGAGGTTAGTGGCAAATCTATTTTTCAATGGGAAGACTATCAAGGGCAGTATTGGTTCGTGTTTAGAAAATTATAACTGCCATAACCTGTCACTGGGACAATGCGTATTCAATTTCTATGCCATAAATTTTCCACAAATTTGACCACTTAGACAAGTAGTAAAGTAGGTCAAAAACTGGGCACATATTTTTCTAGATTAAAATCCAGGTGTTGACATCTGCTTTCCTTGTTGAGGCACTAGGGTATAATCTGCCTCCTGCTCATTGGGATTTGGGGCAGAATCCAAGTCCTTGCAATTGTAGAACTAAGGTCTTCATTTTCTTGCTAGTTGACAGCTAAAGGCTGCTACGAGATTTTAAAGGCCAAGCACATTTATTGGCTTGTGGTCATCTTCCTCATTCCTCAAAGCCAACAACAGCAGTTTGAGTCATTCTCCTATGAAATCTCTCTGATCCTTCTTTTGTGATCATGTCTTTCTTTGACCACAGCAAAGTAACATAATCACAAACTAACATAATCACAAGTTGCAAGAATTAGTATGGTCATCTCTGCAGGGGCAGGAGGAACATTGTTCAGCTTGCCTGCGTATTATACAACCTATTCTCTCTACCCACATTTTAAAATTCTTCTGGTAACAATTCTATCCCTTGTTGATATGCACTGTATCAGAGATTTTGTATATTGACTTAGGATTTGGGTTTAGATCTGAGAATAGTCAATGACACTTAATTCACTCTGTCTGTTGGCAAACTATGGCTCAAACAATAAGTTCTCCAAATTCCAAAAGGAAAACAGAAAAAAAATTCAGCTTGGGGGTGTATGAAACAATACTGTAGCATATGGAAAAAGAAATAATACATTTTTATATTCAAAGAAAGATCATGGCTCTGTAAAAAAATGTCGCTAAGAAACACATTAAAGTTTTATAATATGTCTGCTTGAAATCATGAAAATATGCCCAAGGGCATGGCTTCTTTGTGAACAGAACAGATATGATAAGACTGACATAAAGATAACTATGAAAAGAAACTGATTGAAATGAGCAAAAGTAGTAGGAAAACCCAAAATATATGAAAGTCAAGTTGAAATCTGCATAGAAAGGAATAAAGAGTGGAATTTGGTACAGCAAAAATAATAGACCAGTAATGTAGATGACACAATTGAGAAACTATCCTAAAATGTATTATGAAGAATTAAGAAATTTTTTGGTTGCATATATCAGGAACTCTATTTATTCTGGTCACTGAATCCTCCTTTGATCTAAGACTATTCAAGTGTGGCCTTCCACTTACATCCAAGAGTGTTGATAATTTGAATACCATAATTATTAAAGATGATTTAGTAAATATGATGTCAGAATTTGTGCTCCAGAAGCAGAAATGTTACCTTTTCAAGTGACTATGGAATAATGTTACATTTAACTAATTTTTCTTTTTATAAGAGGCAGAATAAATTTGCTGACTCTGATCACTGCCATTTGATCCTTCTATATATGTTTATGCATTTTTGTGTAAATAAATATATTATACTTTACTGTAAAAAACTCACCCTCCCCCTTAAAATAAAAAGAAAATACTCAACCCTAGAAGCTGGGATAGGAGAGAAATAAGGAATTAATTAAGATAAAAACAAAGATTAATTAAAAAAGGATTGAGAAATTCATAAGATATTTCTTTGAAAAGAGCTAGAATATAAAGAAATGTTAGTGTTGATAGGATCAAATCAGATGGAAATGTTTTATGTAGAAAACTACTATGGTGCATGCTTGTAATCCCAGTGGTTTGGGAGGCTGAGGAATAGTGAGGCACTAAGCAACTCAGTGAGACCCTATCTCTAAATAAAATACAAAATAGGGCTGGGGATGTGGCTCAAGGGTCGAGTGCCCTGAGTTCAATCCCTGTTACCAAATAAATAATAAATAAATAAACTATCCAATTTTATAAAACAAACGTAACTTTGATACCAAACCTATATCAATACACAATTTTACTTATGTCATAATATAAAAATCATATATAATATGCTAATAAATTATATTAAAGCTATATTAAAACAATTACCTGGCATGGTTTAGTTGTATTTAGCCTCATAATGCAAAAGTGCTATAATATTAGAAAATTGTATATTTATATGTGCATGTGTATATATGTATGATGTTATTAGGAGAAACCAAAAGAATTCATTATAACATTAGTAGAGGCAGAAAAATTTACTTAATAAAATAAAAATTTCATGGGGGTAAAAAAGATGGTGGAATGAGATGGATATCATTACCCTAAGTACATGTATGAATACATGAATGGTGTGACTGTATATACAACCTGAGATATGAAAAATTGTGCTCTAGGGCTGGGGTTGTTACTCAGTGGCAGAGCGCTTGCCTAGCATGTGTGAGGCACTGGGTTCGATTCTCAACACCATGTATCAATAAATTAAAAAATAAATAAAGGTCCACTGACAACTAAAAAAAATTTTAAAATTGTGCTCCATATGTGTAATATGAATTTTTTTATATTTATTTTTTAGTTGGACACAATATCTTTATTTATTTTTATGTGGTGCTGAGGATCGAACCCAGGGCCTCGCATGTTCTAGGTGAGCGCTCTACCACTAAGCCACAACCCCAGCCCCTGTAATATGAATTATAATGCATTTTGCTGTCATATATAACAAATTAGAATAAATAATAAGTAAATAAATTAAATAAAATGAAAATTCACTCCTGATAGAAGCTCTGAATTAATCATGAATAAAATTATATTTCCTTAATAATTAAATTAAACAATAGCCCAAATTATTCTAAGTAACAAATGCTATAATTCTGTTTCCCAAAACATAATTGAACATTTGTTCCTTTTGGAAAAATTATTTAAATTTAGCTATGGTCAGTGTAAAGTGAAAGTGAGGTAGGGAGATTAAATTAGGTTGTCATTTCACAGAGCACTATAATAACTTTTAGGTAGATTAAAAATTAAAAGGAAAAAGGAAACATTAAAAGATTAGAAGAATTAATTAATTAATTAATCCTGGGTAAGGGCACTTTAAGCATAAGAGCAGCTTAAGAAATCACAAAAGATTAATGGATTCAATTCCATTAAAATTGAAATTTAGATAACAGGACAGTTAAAAAAAATAAGGGCAAATGCAAATTCAGGACCATATTTCCAACAAAATAACAAAGGGTTTATCTACTTAGTCAACAAAGAGCTCTTACAAAGCAATAAAAAAAATACTGATATTCCAGTAGGAAAAATAAGAAATAGGAATAAAACAACTCACAGAAGAATTATAAAGAATCCTTAAACTTATGAAAATGTAAATTAAAGCAAAATATAAATACCCTTTTTTGTCTCACAAATAAGCAAAGATTAATCAAAGATAATACTCATTGCTGGTAAATATGTGCTAAAAGACACTATAAATTGGTTACAAATGATGTATATTAAGGAATTTATAAAAATTCACACTTTTGGAATCAGTAATTTTATTTCTAGTTATCTATCCAGAAGAAGTAATTAGCAACATAGATAAAGATTTTGTAGAAAGTTATTCATCAGAGGATTATAATAAACAAATAATTGGAAATAAATGTCAGATCATAAGGAAATGATTAATTAGATATTGTATATCTATGAAATGGAATACTATGTGCGCATTACAAAGAATTATATAGATTATATACTGCATAAAATTTTAATATAATTTTATATAACATAATAGGACAATCTAGGAAACAACTACCAAAATCTTTACAGTGGATATGTCTGAGTGATGTGTTAGAGACAGACAATTTCAACAACATTATTCTTTTCTGCTTTCCCATTTTTTTTCTTTGTACTCAGGCCTGAAACCAGGGGCACTTAACCACTAAGCCACATCACCAGCCCTTTTTATTTTTTATTTTGAAACAGGGTGTTGCTAAGTTCCTTGGGATCTTGCTAAGTTATTGAGGCAGATTTTGAACTCATGATCCTCCTGCCTCAGCGTCCAGAGCAGCTGGGATTACAGGAGAGTGCTACCACACCCAGCTAGTTTCCAATTTTTCTACAGTGAACATATATTATTTTTATAATCAGAAAAAAGTTATCTTTTTTATTGGTCTGTAAGAACAATCCATTCCACTTGTCGATTATTGTGCAGCAAGTTAAACTCTTCAGCTTGCATTTTCATCCTTGATAATGGCTAATAAAAAGTGTCTTCTTTAATTTTAAGGTTACTAAATACTCCCAAGTTAAAATTTCTTCTGACTATTTTCTGAGGCAAACTTTTGTTGTTGTTGTTGTTGTTTCAGAAGAGCTTTTATTTACTTAGTTTTTAAGAATTCCAGCTTTAAAAAGATTAAAACAGTGGCATTATTCACAATAGCCAAAAGATATAACCAACTTAAGGGTCCATCTACAGATGAGTAAATAAAACAAAACAAAACATGATATAGACACACCCATCTTAAAAAGGAAAGAAAAATTGGCAAATATAACATGGATGGATCTTGAGGACAAAATGCTAAATGAAATAAGTCAGTCACAAAAATACTACAGATTGCACTTACATGAGGTCCTTGAGTAGTCAGATTCATAGAGAGAGAAGGTAGAAAGGTATTTGCCAGGGAAGGGTTGGGGGGGCTTGGCCAGGGAATTGAGGTCTGACAGGGCCAGTTCTGATTTTGACACTAAAGAGTTCTGGAATTGGGTTGCACAGCATGAATGTACTTGACCCTACTGAATTGTACATTTTATGTTATGTAGATTTTACCATGATTTTTTAAAGAAAAGAATAAAACAGAGAGACAAAGAGGACAGAAAGCAAGAACAAAAGGCTATATCTAGCACAGGCAAGGTGGTACATATTGCACCACTAGCAGAACCTTAGAACTGGGCCAGTGGGACCTTACCTTTGATTACTGCAAATCTTCATTTACTAAATTTGTTCCCTGCTTTATTAATTCCATGAGATGAAAACACTGCATATCAAGTTGTCACCAACTAATGGATACTTGAATAACATGTTAAAACCCATAAGGAAATACGCTTTCATAAGAGACTTAATGTGGCTTTCTTAAAGCCACATTCTTTTGGGGGCTCTTAATTTGGAGATCAGCACTGTGAAGAAGTGGTTCCTGAATGGCTGTGTATGAGAGTGTGTGTGTGAGTGTGTGTGTGTGTGTGTGTGTGTGTAGGGGGCATTTTTATTTTACTGAAAATTTCCATGTGTAGTGAACATCTCTCTTTGCTATTAGCAGATTTCCAAAGGGACCCCTAACTTGAGAGCCACTATCAGGAGGAGCATTCCATTTGTGATTGGCCTAGTAACTTCCACTGCAATTTATATATGGTTCCCACATATTTCAGATAGCTTTCTAAGAATATCTAAAAAGGTTTTCTACCTCAGGATTTTATGGACATAGAAGATTAAGAGTGATTGATCCTTCACCACTGAAAGTTCATGATGTATATTTTCCTCCATCTTTACCCATGCTTGAATACATAGAACAAACAGGAATTATCTGTTTTAAGCCAATCCAATACAGATTCTTCTGGTTTCTGCTATTCTAGATCTATTGATACATATATTTTTCTGTGTGTATTCGAAACTATTCTTGTCTTGCTTGGATTTGTGCTAGAATGCAACCTTTTTTTAAAAAAAAACAAGACTTTCATTTGTGACTATTTCCCTCATCTTTGATTAGGTGCTTGTTCAACAATTGCTTTAGAATGTTAGTTTTAATTTGTCTTAGCAGTGATCCACAGTTAAAAATATTCTTTATAGTATTACCCATTATAAAATTCTCTAACATAGATGTATATAAATAAAAATCTCACGAAATAATATCCTGATAGCATATGGTACACTCTGATATATTCTATCCTTTCTATTTGCTTTATTTATTTATTTATTTATTTATTTTTTTAAAGAGAGAGTGAGAGAGAGGGGGGGACAGAGAGAGAGAGAGAGAATTTTAACATTTATTTATTTTTTCTTAGTTCTTGGCGGACACAACATCTTTGTTGGTATGTGGTGCTGCTGAGGATCGAACCCGGGCCGCACGCATGCTAGGCGAGCGCGCTACCGCTTGAGCCACATCCCCAGCCCCCCTATTTGCTTTATTTATGAAAATAATTACTAGTCATGACCTTCTGAATCAGTGGTTCTCAAAATTACCTACACATTAAAATCACTTATAATGCTTTAAAAATATAGATAACTGAGTCTATCCTTCAGCTCCTGTCCCTTCCCACCATCAAAGTCTCTGATTTAATTAGTTGGAAAAAAAAAACATGGGCATTGGGATGCTATAAAGCAACTCTAAAAATTCTAAGGTGCAGCCAGTGATGAGAACCACAGATTTAAATTGATTGCACAATCCCCTCTTAGGTGTCATCCCCCAATTTGAAACACTGTTTAAAATGTTCTCTTTGATTATTGTTCGATGCTGTAGTGATTCTTAGAAGTTCATATTAGTTTTAGTTTATTACTTTTAACAACAACTTTCTCTTTATTATGTATTCAAATGCACCCCACAAAAGACTGAGGCTTACACTTGGTTCTGTACTTTCAGACTTGGATAAGCCCACTTGAAATATGTTGACTAGACCTATGCTTCTCAAACTTTCATCTCAAATTTTGATATGGATGGGAATTACCTGCCATCCTTGTTATAAGGAAGATTCTGATCCAGGATGACTGGGATGGGGTTTGAGATCAGCATTTCTAATGAGTTCCTAAACAAAGCCAACAATGCTGGTCCATGAACCACACTTTGAGTAGCTAGGTACCAGACGAAGATGCTTCAGCTTTCCTTCCTGTTCAGCTCCTTCTCTATCCTCTGGTCAGCTGTTTTTGTGCTTTTTCTCTTTGTTATTTACCATCTTGCATAAACCCTGACAAGAGAAACAGTATTTTGCTTCCTTCCCATTGGAATGATAAGCGACCTCCTGGGGCTCTACATGACAAGGAATCCTCCTGTCCATCCCTAATGGGCAGTTCTGTGAACATTATAAACATTAGGCACCATATTAGTAACATTCACTTTGCTATGGTAGTTTGAATAGGTATCGCTGATTCAGTGTCTCATAATGTGCAGATAACACACAAAAATATACATACATGTATGTGTATCTACTTGTAATATAATTTCAGGTATAAATTGTAAAATTTATATACCTACTTTTCCAGCTATTAGCCTATTTTTTCAGCTCCACTACCCATAGGCTGTTGCTCTGTGGTGTTGGGCCTGGGACTCCAAAACTGCAAAATATATGAAGTCTTGACGTTATGGAGGTCACTCTCAGAGATATTCCAGGATGCATTGATGGGAGATTGAAAAGCAGGAAGAGAGGATAGTGGGTCCTCTCCTGGCTTCTATCTCAGGTTTGCCTCTCTCCAGAAGAGGACTGATATGACTATTGCTTCAGGTATCACTTGGTACTTCCAAAGTCCCTCTGTGGCCACCCCTAGAAGTGCACATAGGGCCATGCTGTTGGATTAGCAGCCCCACCACAATCACCCTGCATCAGCTATCCTAACATCAGTCACACTATCCCCATTGTATTCCCCTGTCTCCTTGACCCTCCAGTACCCACCTTGCTACACCACACCTCAGAGATATACACCTCAGTTGCATGAATGTGGCTTTTCCCGTCTTACAACCTTGCAGAACTTTTAGGTTCTGGGAACACTATCTATTCCTATTTTTTTCTTAGTTCTGATGGGAATATATTTTTTTTTCTGGCATTTTCAATCTCCACATTATTCAGCATCCAACTTTCAACCTTCCAATTCCTGTGTAACAATTCTCTGTATGAAATACTCTCTGTTTGAAATACTTAGCATTGTTTTGGTTTTCTTGACTGCTCCACTGCCTATAGTTAGAAATGATTTCATGTTCTAATTCATTGTCTAAATTTTCATGTTATTTTTAAATTTTTATCCTTATTAAAGGACATAAAACAAACTATCAAATAGCATAACAGGCTCCAGCTTGGTGGCATGCTGGTCAATGTTCAATAAGCAGCTTTCTGGAGAAAACAGCCTCCATTTGTAATGAATGTTGACTTGCATGTTGTAATCAAGCTACAACCATGATGTCACTATACACATTTGGGAAGAGCTGTGTACTGCCAACTTTTGCAAGCCAGTGTGAGCCAGCTCCAGAACATCACTGTCTTTCCCATTCTTCATTTTCAGGCCAATCATTATTAACTCTTTCAGCCAGCATTTCTGGTATTGTCTTCTAATTATTATTATTAGTAGTATTTCCATCTAATTATAACTAAAGGCAATACCATGCATTCCCAGTGCAGATGCAGAAATAATTAGCATTTACTGGTCACACTCTTTGTTTACTCTTCAATTAGTTAATTTCATCTCCTTCATGCCTCAGTTTTATTGGTATTTCCTGAGAGAGGTCTTCCCTGACCACCTCAATTTAAATTAGGTTCCACCTGCTGGTCCTTCTCATGCCACTTTATCCTTTAATTTCATGGCACACATCCCAGTTTGTAATTATCTAATTATACTTATGCTTATTTATTTATTGTTTGCCTCTTCCACTAGTTTGTAAGCTCCATAAGGTCAAGACTTGATATATTTTGGTTTGCACTGTATTCTTGTGCTTTTTTTTTGAACCCTGGGGTATTTTACCACTGAGATACATCCCCTTTTTATTTATTTATTTATTTTTTGAGACAGGATTTTTTATTTTTTATTTTTTGCCCCAGGCTGACCAAGAACTTGAGATTCTCCTGCTTCAGCCTCCGGAGTCACTGGAATAACAGGCATGTGCCACCATGCTCAGCTTTCTCACAATACTCTTGAAAAACACCACACCTGAAAAGCACTTTGACCAGTACCTGGCCCATTATAGATATTCAATAAATATTTGCAGAATGAAGGATAATAAAAAAAGAATGCTTAATACCTGCATGTTATTTATTTTTAACAACATTTTTACCACATAGTTATTCCTGAACTCATGTAGATGAAAATTGTCTTCATGATGTTAAATAATAGGCTTCAAAGTCCAAAGTGGTATTGAGATTTGAAAGAAAAATTAGGCTTTTTCATAAAAAATTTTGGGATTTTTGTTATTATTCCAGTTATTGCCGAGTTTACATTCATTTTTTTTTGACTCTGCTAAGAAAGATTTGGAATAATTTGTATCTTAATTCAAGTTTGCACATACCTTGATTGGCAGACTTTCTTGATCAAACAGAAGCTTAAATCTGTCCCAAATTATATTTTTAGTTTAAAACTCAACCACTTCTTATTCTGGGTTCATCCTAGTAATTCGAAGGACACACCCTATCATTAAGAGTCTCCCAGTCAGGCTGGGGTTGTGGTTCAGTGGGCACGTGTGGGGCCCTCTCCTAGCATGTGTGGGGCTCTGGGTTTGATCCTCAGCACCACATAAAAATAAATAAATAAAAGGAAGGTATTGTGTCCAAATACAACATATGTATGTGTGTGTTTGTGTATTTTTTTAAGAGTCTCCCAATTCTCTCATATAAGACAAAAAAATTGAATAAGACAATGGGGGTTGGCTGTTTATGGGCCAGACTAGGGTGCTGAATTCTAGGCTATCAACAACATCAAGCTATATTAATGATCCGAGTAAGGGATGCTGTCTGTAGTGCAGTATTTTCAGGAGAATAAAGAGGGCCACAGAATATGGAGTGGCTTGAAGGAGAGAGATGCAGGAGATGGGCAAATATCTTAGAGTCTCCCTTGAATCTAAATTTAAGATGAGGGAGACCTGAAGAGATAAGATGGTAAAAAAAGTACAAGTAGAAAAGAAGGGATAACAGTAAAGAACCTAAAAGGAACAGTATACAGAGTTCAGTGGCAACTTTGCATGCTTTATGGAAGAGTATGAAGGTGAGGGATGGTGGAACTGGATTTTACTCTGTACTCAGCCACTTACTAGTAGTGGGTGATCTTTGATGTCTCTTCCAGTGCTGCAACTTGGGAGTTGAGGAGGCCATATGTGGTGTTTTAGTGTCCTGGTGCTAGGTACTACAACTTTTTCAGTGATTTTGCAACTATCTGGTTTCCTATATGAAATTCATTTCTATGTTAAATACCTAGGATTATTTGTGTTTCCTTCAGATACTGACTGATAAGAAGATCACATTTCACAAAAGCTTTGCCTAGCCCATTCATTTCACTGTATTTGTGATTTTACTGTCATTCTTTTTTTTAAATAATGGCTCACAATTTTCTTTCATATTAAGATAGTAAAAGAATCCCCTTGTGGGAAATGCTGTTAAGTTCACATTCAATGAACATGAATTTTTACCTATAAAAGAGAGAGACAAACCTACCCCATTCAGGATGACCCTGTGTTCAGAGGCTGGGTCACATCTGGCTTTATTTAGGGACTTGGATCAATTGCATAGAAGAGAGTGAGACAACAGGTATCCTACCTTAAATTGTTAAGTTTTTCAGGGCATCCCTAAGATGTCGTTGATCCTGGATGATATGAATAATAGAATATATCCAAGCCAGCCACAGTGGCACACACCTGTAATCTCAGTGAGTCAGGAGGCTGAGACAGGAGGATCCAAGTTCAAGGGCAGCCTCAGAAACTTAGCAACGCCCTAAGCGACTTAGCAAGAACTTGTCTCAAAAAATAAAAAGGATTGGGATATAGTCCATTGGTTAAGAGCCCCTGGGTTCAATTTCCAGTACCAAAAAACAAAGCAACAAAAAAAAAACAAAGCAAAACAAACAAATAAACAAAACACACATCCAAGAAGACAAGATACTCAAAGGAAAAGTGATTACAATTAAAGGTGAGAAATAATCAAAAGGCAACGTCATGGAAGGAAGGAATGTTTTTGTCATTACATATACAGGCCAGAGCTGTGTACATTTAAATATATTGTTCACATCAGTAGTTCTCCAAGTGTGGTCTCACACCAGCAATATCAGCATCATCTGGGAACTTCTTAGAAATGCAGATACTTGGGTCCTACCCCAGACATGCTGAAATCAGAAATTCTGGGATTGGTGAAAGTAATCTATATTTTCTAATCTTTTAGGTAATCCTATGGGTTAAGAAAAATAGAGTTTAATGATTTCTGGCCTTCAGTGTAGATTTAGGCAGTCCTTCATGCCAATGATAACTAAGTTTTTTCCTATGGGTGTGATGATCTACTAGCAGGACTCTGGGACCTACTCATATATGACAGATAGCATGGATAAGAATTCTGTGTGGGTGACAGTTTTGCGGTTAAATAACTTACCCAAGAACAAATGTTATTCATAGGTAAAAACACTAATATATGTTCCCAATTTGAGAACAAGGGTATTACTTCATTTTTAATGATACACAGTCCTATGAAAATTATACAGCAATATTATCAGCTGTTTATTAAATGGGACATTTTGCAAACAGGTTTAGAGACCTGTTCTGTGACTTTATTTTTCTTACACATTTTTTTTCCAGTGCTTGTATCAAATCCAGGGCCTTGTGCATGCTAGGCTGGACCACCACAGAGCTACATCCCTAGCCCTTTAATCTTATTTTTTTGATCATAAAATATTTAGACTCAAATATATGTATATGTGATAATGGGATCTTTCTTAGAAACAAAACATAATATACTTACTGCTCATGGGTTTTAGATGAAAGAAAATTAAAAATAATTTTCACTTGCAAATAATTTTCAGTGATAAATAATGCCTAATTTTATAATACTTTATTATTATTTTGCCTAAAACATTTACAAAAGCAACTTAACATCAGCAAACAAAGTTACAGAGAGGCTTTCCTGGACCAACCTAGCCTTTAAATAAGAATTCAAATGAATGCTGATTAATTTTAATAAATTCTTTCAAAGATGTATATAAGGAAAGGATACCAATCGAATATTGTAAATGTTTTTTTAAATCAGATACTTTATATCTTTCAAAAGTAAGTAGCCATTTAAAAAAATTTATTCGTTCTTTTTAGTTATACATGGCAAATAGCTATTTTAAGATTATCAAATACTTGTTCAGCATATTTCACTATCATCAGAACTGGGAATGAAATTAGTTGGGACGCAACTAATAATATTCAGTCCTTGCTCACATTGTTTCACAAGAATCTACCTTTTATGAAGCGAGTCCCATCTCTATAAATAACTTATTCCCTAATCCAACTCATTCTGTTGGTTAAAATTTTGAGTATTATTGCATAATCTTGTTGAGGAAAATAGAGTAACATTTTGAACAGCCAAGTAGCTCTTTTTATTCATTTTCAGTAATAATGTAAAAATGGAACCATAAATTGATTTACGCATGTGTCACTATTTGAAATAAAAATGAAGAAATCTCTTTTACAAGGTCCAATTCTTTAAGGGATTGTAGCAGCATTCTTTTCTCTGTATATTCTACAAATTTCTGTTGAGTTTTAACCATTTTTTTCTTTTGTAAAATTTCCAATGGGATTTGTCTGTTTAAACAAGATTTATGCTAATGTAACATATATATTACCCTGAAGGAATATCTAAAGGACAAGGAAAATAAACACATTAAATTGAGTAATGGAATGGCTTTAATGACTGGAATGGATCATTCAGAGATGTAGTTGAACTTCACCCCAAAGTGCCTATTTCCACCATTCCTGCCTTTTGAGAGTGACTTGTCTTTGTCACAGCTTCCCATCTCTTGCATTTTTAATCTCTCCCAGAATTAAGCCTCCTTCTATTCTTCCAGAAACACACTTACTTCTGCTCTTTTCTAAATTGGAAGCTTCCCTCTCAGTCTATCTTCCTACGGTACTCCTCCACCCTATCACTAAATCATGAAGGGCTTCGCAGAGTCCCAGCCTCCATTCTTTCACCACTTGTTTACACATCTCTCCAAAAGGTGGCCTTAAGCACAAGCATTCTGAATAATCTCTATCTCCTGCAAGGAAGGAAAATGTTACTAGGGATACATAGGTGTTTCAACCATATTGGTACTTTTATAGTTCTAAGTATCTTCATACGTATGAACTGTTTTATAACATTTTAAAAAGTAGATCCTGTCATCATTATTATACTATGACTGTCATCCATGATCATCTAGTTGCCAAGATCAATGTCTCCCCACTGAAACTTTCCACTATTTAATGCTGTTGGTCAAATGTTCCTTGTTTGAAATGGCTTTCAAACTATATGCATATTATAAAATAAAGACAATGCAGTGGAGAATAAAGAAAAAACTTGAATCCACATTTTTTATGCTTGTGATCTAGAGAAACACATTTTGAACACTTTTTTTCACTGCAAATATTTCAGTGTGTGTATGCATTTTCTACCTTGTAAAATTGCCATTTTTTTAGCTGTAGATGAACACAATATCTTTATTTTATTTATTTTTTTATGTGATGCTGAGGATCAAATCCAGTGCCTCATGCATTATAGGCAAGTGCTCTGCCACTGAGCTAAAACCACAGTCCTGCCATGTTTTTTTTTTAATGTGCCTCATATTATTAAAATAAAGGCATTTCCCTGAGTCATTTCACTAGTCTTCAAAAACCTAATTTTAAATAGCTGCATCATATCTTGTCATATAAATGTACAATTATTTATTTAGCTACTCACAGTCATTAGAACCATCACTCTGTTGATTCTCCAGGACAACAACAGTCACTGTATTCTCACCACGTTCCAGGCAGTACTCAGAGTTCTTTGCATTTGCCATCCTATTTTGCCCTATGATGTAAGTACTACGGTTATTCCTCATTTGACTAATGAGGACAGATCAAGGAAACAAGAGAGCAGTGTTTTCTATTTGCCAGTACTTTTTATGTCCTTTGCCCTGTTCATTCTTCCCTTATTTCCTTACTTCCTATCTGTGGTAAACTTTCTTGACTTTACTACACCTTCTCTGAAGACTATTTATAAGTCAGTACCTGTGTTTCCAAATTCTCTCCTGGTCTTCTACCCTAAGATTTTCTATTTGACAACTCAAACTTAGATATACCAAGCTATTCTTTTCCTATAAAATCTGTTTTATTTCTTCCCTTTCCTGGTTCAGTTAGTAGTCTTGTTTTCCTTTTAGCACCTGTCCCTATAACTCAGGTAGCATCTTTCCTTGGCCAGTTGCCAAGACCTGTCCTACTTTCTTTTTTGAAAAAAAAAATATATATTTTTTTAGGTGTAGATGGACACAATACCTTTAATTTATTTATTTATTTATTTATTTATTTATTTATTTACTTACTTACTTACTTACTTACTTACTTACTTACTAATTTATTATGTGGTACTGAGGATCAAACCCAGTGCCTCTCACGTGCTAGGCAAGTGCTCTACCACTGAGCTACCACCTCAGCCCCTGTCCTGCTTCTTAATATTTTCCACAACTGTTCTTATTTGCCTATCTTCTCAGTGACTCCTCAAGTGACTTACTCATGACTTTTCATTTAGACTGTTTTAGTAGACCTCTGAGACCTGCCCTGAGATCCCTCTCTTCTAGTGTCAGTCCCTCCAATTATTGTTTTATTAATCAGACTATATTCTGTTCACATATTTGCACTACTATCATTTTTGAGAGTTTATCATAATCTAAGTAAGGTCCTCTTTATATTTACTGTATCTGGGATTCTTTGGGCTTCATGAGTCTCTGATTATGGAATTTTTCAGTCTTTTTCTTTCTTTTTCTTTTTCTTTTTTTTTTAATTTTCTGACTCTTTCTTTCTCTACTATTTCTTAGACTTTCACAATGCAAAAATTGTTTAAGTTGATGTATCTAATAAGTCCCATAGGATTTCTTCATTCTTTTATCATTTTTTTCCTTTAATTAGGTAATTTCAAATTACTTGCCCTTGAACTTATTTTTTTTCCTGATTGATTGAATCTGATCATTGAAGTTCTCTATAGAATTTTTTTGTTCTTTAGTTCCAGCATTTTTTTTCACTCTCTCTCACTTGTGTGTGTGTGTGTGTGTGTGTGTGTGTG